>NW_003163322.1:313951-315262 GCF_000004985.1 Naegleria gruberi | reverse complement strand
GTTATTGTGGAAAATTTTCGCTCACTCCCCGACACAATAATGAACTGGTCCTCATCCTCTCCTCTTTCAACACTGAATACATCCACATCTATTACAACATTCAATTGGAAAACATTAGAGCCACCAGCATGTTCACTCACCTCCAAAAAGATCCAGAGCTGGCCAATCTCCTTTCCCTCCAAGCTCAAGAATCAAAAACTTCCATTCCTTCCCTCATTCACTCTCTTCTCTATGACCAAGTCGATCAACAATAAATTCACTCTCTCATCGTCATGACTCTATTGCTGATTATTACCTCAAATGTTCCCTTCATTACAGTCTTTCTTGCCTACATTTATCAATATTCCAATATTCACAACCAATTTATTTGTTTATTGAATTGTAATGTGGCGCCTTTCCAAAAACTCTCCAAGAAAAAATGTCTACGAATCATCCACAGGAGGAGCAACAATATTTATCTGCGACCCAGATGATGAATAGCAATAGTAACACACAACAGCAACAACAGATGGCTACTCGTTTGATCGTATCCAATGGAGGAGGAGATAATCATCAGCAGCAACAACAACAAATATCTACAACAACAACAACAACCACGAGAATAATTCCTAATATTGTATCATCGGCAAGTGTATTGTCTGATCATGATGTTTGTTATGAGAAATTATATCCACAATTATCTTTGAAGGATAGAGAAAAGGGATTGTATTACTTCTTTTATGAATTGTATTTGTATTTTGGAAATGATGATGATTTGGAAAAGATGCCAACTCCATCAACACACTCGAAACGAAACGCGTCTTCTTTGAAAGAACGATTATTTGGCAAGATTTTCAAACATTCAAATAAGGGAATGGTGTCATTGGTGTGCCATTTTATATTACTGGCTCAGTGGATTACATTGTTCACGGATTTTCATCTGCCATGGCATCTATCAAATGTAAAATATTTCAAATACCTGTCAGTGATTGGAAATTTAAAGATTTCTTATTTGTGGGATGATGACTCGGATTTTGTGGGAACACTTTTAGTACCATTCCTATTTGCAACATTTGTTACTCTGACACTGTTAATTTTGACTGGTTTTTGCTTTTACAAATCTTGGAAATCATATCAATTTTTGAAAGGAACCAGAGAAGTGGATTCTTATGAAAATATTCAAGATCATCCTCAGATGATTATATTCAAACAAAGAAATGAAAGGAAGAGAGTTGTGGCTTTTTGGTTATTATTTAATTTAGTGGAATTATTACCTGCAATGGTTATTCCAGTGAGTCTTGGATTTTTCAATTCAATCCAATCTCTAAATGT
>NW_003163322.1:235537-236332 GCF_000004985.1 Naegleria gruberi | reverse complement strand
GTGCCAAGACTTACTTTGAAAAGCATTACGATACATTCACAAATGATTGGAAGGATCTTATCGTTCATGCCTTGAAGGCCCTTAAAGGAACAACTGGAGATAATGTAGAATTGACAACAAAGAATTGTTCAGTTGCTGTTGTTGGAAAGGATCTTAAATTCACTTTATATGAGGATGATGATATTGAAAATTATTTGAATTTATTGGATACTTCATCAAAGAAGATCGATGAAATGGTCGATTAAATCATCTACTGATGATCTGTAAAATATTTATTATTAAAAACAAACTAAACAGAATTACACCTTTGCTTTCCACTTCTTCATATTGTTTGTGGCGATAGTACTGATGTAGCATCTATGAGAGGTTGTAAGAATCTGAACCAATCAATACATGGCAATTGAACGTGTAATATTGCTACTTCTCATTTTGAGATTATCGATTGTCCTGCCAGTAAGGTGTTGCAAAAAGTAGCACAAAGATTGGATTCCTAAATGATAGGAAGGAATTGTGAATAGAGCTGGTTTGATTTTCATGTTAACAAGTCAACCACCTACTTGAAAGTTGGTTACTGCACCATTCACAAATCACTGCTGTAACTCTTCGTCTACCCAATCGATAAGATAGAAAGAATGGCAATCCAATGTATTGTTATGATTACCAAATAACTGTGTTAAATATGTAAAATATAACGGTCGAGTCAATGTTAGGAGGATTCTTGATGGAAACTATCCTTGTTGGTATTTTGATTTTGGAAGCAAGAGGGTTCGACAGTCCTTACTAGAAGTTTATCTA
>NW_003163322.1:0-235487 GCF_000004985.1 Naegleria gruberi | reverse complement strand
GAATTGATATTGAGTAATTTATATAATGTTGGATTGGAGAATGTGGAAATGAATTTTGTTCAAGCTCCTTTTTACAAAATTCAAAATTCTAGAGTGAAGAATTGTTTGGTCAATCCAACTTTTGCACTCAGTGTGTCAAATTCAGTTCTTTCGGATGTGGAGGTTTATGCTTCAATTACTGTTCATATTCACAATTCCCAATTAATTTATGTAGGATTAACGATTGAATCGGCTGACATTGTAGAGATTGTAAATACATCAATGGTTGTGGAAGCACACAACAAGTTTGATATCAATAACGTCCAATTATTTAACATGTCCCGAGTTGAATTTTCTATTGGATTGCATTGGAAAATGAATTTGAGATCCATTCAACAATTTAACTTTATTGATTCATATATTGGCTTTTCTGAACATGCCGTTTCTACAGATTATTTCGTATTTGATTTAGAAATTGTTTTTACTGTTAATTTGAAGGGATTGAAAGTGAAAGATATGGGAGGAAATGCATTTACTATTCGATATTCATCATCTATTTCATTGAAAGATTTAGAAATGGTAGAAAATCGTTGTGGAGTTGGACAAAAAAGCTTGATTCATATTAGTCATGCTTCCAGTGTCGAATTGTTAAATAGTAATTTCAAAGATAATGGATGTAGTGCAATATTTGTAGAAAATGTAAAGTCGTTATCTTGTGGATCATCTACTTTTATCAATAATGGTAAAACAACCAATGGCGGAGCCATATCTGGGACTGGAATCCAAATCTTGGATATTGTGAGCTCTTCTTTTATTGCTAATAAGGCAATTGGTGGAAGTGGAGGAGCTCTTTATTTTAATAATATAGGAGTAGGAGGCATTCACAAGTGCCTCTTGGAGAAAAATAGGGCAAGTGTATCAGGAGGAGCTCTCTTCTATCGTGGTGGCACAGAATATGTGAGTGGCCTAATAATTAATGAATGTATATTTATAGAGAACTCGTTGGATTCAATGAGTAATAGTACAATTTCAACAGAGTTCGTAGATTGCAAAGGAACTGGCGGCGCATTTTCAGTGAAACAACTTGGTTTCTTGGGATCAACTGTTATTAGTGGAAACAGAGCTACTTGGGGTGGAGGTGGTTTTTATTTCTCAACTTCTTTCCATGTTGAGAATACCACTATCATAGATAATATTGCATCCTTTGCTGGAGCTGGCTTATTTGTCACATCCCATGTTGACACTTTGAACTTTCTCAATAATATTACCATACATGGCAATCAGGCATCGGTTTATGGAAATAGCTTTGCAAGCCCCATCAAATCAATCTTAGATTTCGAAATTACTTTTTTTGACATTGATGGTAAAATTAGTAGTGTCGTGAAAAACCCAAAGAGCATTCAAGTTTTCTTTGGACAGAGAATGGATTTAAAATTTTTACAAATGGCCGATGTTTTGGGAAACGAATTTGCACTCATGCAAGAGAGAATTCAAATATTTGATTTCTTTTATGATTTTGAAATTACGAAATTTGCCCTTCCTAATGGCATTGGACTGCAAATAAGAAAACGTTTTCGCGATATTCCTCACAGAAATAGTCTTACACTTTCACTAATTACAGAAAGTCTATCGATTGATTTGGTATTTAGAGATTGTCCGAGTGGATATGAACTTGGAGAGAGTGAATGTGTGAAGAGTTTTCCAACAGCAATGGTAGTGAGCTTATCAATTTTAGGATTATTAATTGCAGTAATAGTGGGTGGTGTCTTTGGATTTTTGTTCTCAAAGATTGTAAAGAAAATTTCGTACATGAGAGCGAGAGTTTCGATATTGACCAAGAGAGAACAAGCTGATGAAGATATTGGACGTAAGCTTCTTGAGAGTCCATTTCAATCATATGGAGAGGAGGTCCATACAAGAGATTCCATGTCTCTGAGTGCTGACTTTTCTGTAAATAACACTCCAAGAACCAAGCTCAAGAAAATTTCCAAATTTATTATTAATTCTGAGGATTTAACATTTAGCAAAAAGATTGCTGAAGGCGGATTTGGATCAGTGTATTTAGCTAAATGGAATGTCTCTACAGATGTTGCTGTCAAATCATTTCATCAAAATTCAGAAAATACAGATGAGGAAGAATTTGAAAAAGAAGTTGCACTTTTGGTCAACTTGAGAAATCCTCACATTGTGTCCTTTTATGGAATTTGCATAACAGAGACTAAGAAATTCATGGTTGTTGAATATATGGACAAGGGAAGTCTTGACAAAATTATCTACGAGTCAAAGTGTGGAAGGGAGAATATTTCCTTTAAACAAAAATTAAGAATTCTCATTGATGTCGCAAGGTATGTTTCAAATTTTTGATGGATTCTAATATAATTAATGGAACGACAAATAGTGGAATGAAATATCTACACGGACTCAATCCAGTAATTATTCACAGGTAAGTTTATAGTTCCTAAAATATATTTATTAACCAACTCTGAAAATTAGAGATTTAAAACCTGCAAATATTCTCATCAATTCTTCTGGAAAGGCAAAAGTTTGTGATTTTGGACTTTCAAAAACCATTAATAATGGATCAAGACATTCTCTCTACACTGCTACAGTCGGAACTTTGCTCTATATGAGTCCAGAAATGATTAACTCTGACATGAAAAAACAGAGTGATCTCTTGCATAAGATTGATGTCTATTCATTTGCAATTGTAATGTTTGAATTATTCTTTGAGGAAAATCCATTTTTAAATGAGGAATCGAGAAAGATTCATTATTTCTCTCCTCCATTAGAAAATGAGAGAGTCAATGCTTTTAATATTATTTTCAAGGTTTCTAATGATGGACTTCGACCTAAAATTCCTTTTACAACACGAATTCAATTGAGTGAGTGGATGAATAGTTTTATGAGGGATTCAGATAGAAACTATTTCACAACCGATGGACCAAATGAAAAACTGCTCAAATCAGTCGAGTTCTTTATTGAATTGATGAAGCAAACATGGGACCAAGAGCCATCCAATAGACCCAACTTTACACAAATCCTATCTCAATTATTGACCATCAATGAACTGCTGTCTTAATGAGAGTTGAATTTTTGTTGGAAAATTGATGAGAAATTTGATTTTATTTACAATACAATACCCTAATGATGTTAATTGCTTTATTCACTTGTATATTTGGATCCTTCATAACTAATGTCATTGATCCAATGGCAATAAGCCTTAGGATGAAATTCTTATAATGAAAGATGTCTTTTTTTTGAGTGTTGAGCACAATATTTTGATTATCTCAAGAGAAAATTCAAAAGAAAATGAAACTCCCAATAAACACCAAGATAATCATGATAATTACGTCACAACATCCCATTGTAATGCGTTTTATGGAACATTGATCGAACATGGTGCCAATTTCCTTCACAAAATCAAAACATAAAAAAATCCAAATCATCAAGAGGGAGAAGAATGAACGGTCCTTTCGGGTTGGATATTACCAGTGCTAGTAATTTGTTGGAGATGATTCATGATCGTGTGGGAGAGGCTATTTTAACCCCGATCAAAGGTTTGTTTTTTTGAATGTGTTGTTAGATTGCTAATGAAGATTATTATATATGAACATATTAATGTGTGATTCCTATCATTCCATCCGATCATGTTATTATGTTGTTAATATATGAATATTATTAAATGATCATAATATAGAAACAATTCCACAATATCACAAGGATAAATCAAAATATACTAATTATGCCCAAGCCTATTGGAATAATGGAATGGCTAAATTTCCAAAAGTTGAGGTTTGTTTTTCCTTGTGATTTTGTAATAATTTTGATCAAATTTAATATCACACAACTGATGATGGTTGTAGAATCTTGATCCGAAGGTTTATTCATCCTCTGTTGATTTTGAAGCTGCTGAAGGTGAGAAAATGACACCTTTGAGTAAGATCTGGACTGATGCAGATAGAAAGAAGAGTGAAGGTTTGTTATCTCTTTATGAACTACAATGATTAATAATTGAATTAATAGAAAAAACTATTGTTGAAAAAAGCGCTGATGAGTCATCTGAGAAATTGGAAGAATTATGTGAACTTATTAGAGAACATTTTGATTTCGAGTTGAAATTCCATATTATTACCATGATTCCAACATCTAGCAAACTTCCATTCGAAAGAGAATCTAGTACCATATTCCAGTTTAAAAAGTATTTTTCCAATACTCCAAATAACTTTTGTACTGAAACCATTGATTCAGTATTTGTAACATATCACAAGTATCGTGCAATTTCAAAGACATTTAACACAAGAATGCAAGAATATTTAATGAATGAATGCGATTCTTTGAATATTGCTTCCATTTTCATTCGTTTCTATTCACCAAGAACTAATGCATTTGAACCAGAAAATAATATTGACCTCTTCTTGTCAAAATATGCTCACTTGCTCTGTTTTATCAATGCTAAAAAGAGGTACCACTCCAAAAAGTTGGATCACTTTGAAGATGAAGGCATCTACAAAAATTGCCCAAAGGTTTATGGATGCTTGAAATCCAATTGGAGTGAAATGTTCCTTTTGAAAACAGATACCGAAACTGGAACTTTTACCATTGGAGGTTCTATTCCATCCTATAGACTCAATTATTATAACAATAACGTGGATGATTTAGATATTGAAGTTGATGAAGAAACCAAGAAGGAAGCTAAAACTGACGAAAAGTTAGAAAAAGAAGAAACGCTTGAAGTTGATGTAGAAGAGGATACTTTCCTTCAAGTTGACAAAAAAGAAAGTCAAGATGAAGAAGCACAAGATGAAGAAACTACTGAAGCAGATTTAGTTGATGAACTCAATCAACAAACTATGAATAATAATTATATGATTTCCAACTTTTCACGTCTGGTCACCCAATCAAGCAAGAAGGACAAGATCAAAAAACGTCCAAAAGGAGCCGATATAGTTCTAGAACGTAAGTATTTTAAGTCGCTATCATAATCTAAACTACCATTAACAGTTGACACTACAGAAATTGGGTTGGATTTGTTGAATGATAACTTTGACAATATGGAACCATCTGAACTTTACAAAAAATACTTCCCAGAGGGTATTCCAAGAATGAATCACGAGTTTATTTTGACTCCTCACACTCTAGCATACTCTCCTGTTTACACATACGAAACTTATCTTTGCGCTTTGGTTCGTTTGTCCCTTAGGAAAGCCCTTCCTGATCTGTTCAGTGAATGGCATGAGGAAACTTACAAGTTATTCAAGTCCATCAGCTTAATCAATTTCCAAAGTTATAACTTCTTGAACAATATATTGTTACATATCTTGTTGGAGAATGGTAAGACAATTCCAAAGATTGTTGATCCTAGCTTGGTTAAAGGTACTGTATGTGGTAGTCATATTGAGGAGATTACCTTTGTTAACTTTGTACTCGATAATCTTTCATTTGTTTTCTCAAATGATAGATCCTTCTATCCTAATGCTGGAAAACTTGATGGGCTTTCAAAGGATCCTTTGGCCATTAAATCATATTTCGATTTCGAAGAGTTGCAAGAATTTGATAGTGTTAGTAAGAATCTCCTCAGATCCTGCTTTGCTAACAATGTTAAAAAGGTCAAGTTAGCCCCATATGGTGATTATGTATATTCTCTTGGTACTGAAATTGGATATCTTGCTACACTCTTCCCAAATATGAAGGAAATCAGTTTTTTGGGAAAAACAAGAGAAAATTCAGATTCCAATACCCAGATGACCAACGTTTATACCAGTACAACAGCTGATATTGAGTCAGCCAAGGATGTTTTGAAGAAGTTTTATGACAAGTTCTATTTCTTATTTGAAGGTAAACCTCAAAAGGTAGTAGATACTTTAAAAGATGGCTTTACAAATAATGACGATGATAATCAAGAAACCCCTGCCGATATTACTGGTGCTCTAACTGTTCGTCCAATGCTCGATAGAGAAGACGAAAAGAGATTGGTTATCAGAGCCATTCTTGTTGCCCAACTTGACAAGGACTTGATAGGACCAATAACTGCAATGACTGAACAAAGATTAGAATTCCTACCATTGATCAATCAATTATTGACCCAATCCCCTGGATTATCCATCATTAAGAAGAAGGAAATTATTGATTATTGCATCAAATCCAAAATTCCTTATTCTGCTATAGATACCTACAACTACGAACACATAGAAGAAAAGAGAGTTATTGAAGAATATCTCATCTATCATAACAACAAGTCTGAAGAAAGCCTTCTCCACCCAGATTCTATCATTTATGATGGTAGCTTCCACTGGTGTCACGTCTTGTTATACTTTGGTATGAATATCTTCAAGAATCCTCACGTCTTTGAAGAGTTCATGTTCTCAGTCATGGTTGGTAAATGTAGTAAGATCAATGGATACTATCTTGACAAGACCATCCTTTTAGATCTTTATATGGCCAAATTATTCTATGAAAATGGATCAATTGAACTATTAGCACAGAGTCTGTCTCAAATTTCAGATTTCCAAGGCCTTGATAATTTGGAAGAAACCTTGAAGAAAGTGGAAGCTGACTCAAACTGCACAGAAGAGCTTTCTACAGATCAAAAAGTTAGAGCCTTGCAAGTCTTCTTTAGATACTTTACTAAACCAAAGTCACATCCTGATTATGAAAAGCAAAAGGTTCAAATCACTACCGACAAGCTTATTGCCATGTTAACTTCAAGCTATGATGATATCAGACTGATCGATAATCTTGTAACTTTGTGTACTTGTTTAGGAAAGTTCAGAGAAGTATTTGGAGGAATCACTTACATGCAATCCGCCAAATCTACCCCTGATCCATATTCAGAAGATTTCTCCAAAACTTATTGCAACTTTTTGGATTCTACTGATGAAGTCAAATTTAATAGACAAGCTACTCTCGTTCAAATGATTTACAATGGTCAAATCTCTGATTTAAATCAAACTGTTCCAGCATTTGAACTTGATCAAAAGGCTATGTTATTTGAATCTCCAAGAATTATTGAGACAAGCATTTTGAATTTATTGATGGCAAGCATGGTGAGATCAGTTCCATTCGTCCTTACCTTGATTGAAAATATGTCACCTGAAGATCTCTTGTACAGAGATGATAATGGATATACTTGCCTCACAATTTTGGCCAGCCAACGTACTGGTATACCTACAGAAATCATAACAGCAGTTCTCGACAAACAACCAAAGCTTATCAATATTCCAACACTCCGTTTAATGACTCCATTACATCTTGCCTGTTTGGATCCATCAAATATTGGACTTGCCAAACTTTTGGTCACAAAGTATGGAGCTGATGTTAATGCAATTAATGCCTTTGGTCTTACTCCATACGAAATTGCTTCCATTATGTATTTGAAAGATTTATTCCCAAGTAGAAGTGTCTTGTCAAGCTTTTTGAAGAAAAATTATGATAACATGTCTTGGTTAAAGCCAACGACCAATTTGAGCAAGAAGGAAATTCTCAAACAAATGATTGCAAATAGAAATTACTAAATTCTATTATATACTTTTGATTTGTGTATGAAATGTTATTATGGGAGACTTTAGAAAAATTGAGTTAAATAATAGAAGCTTGTTTAAAACTCATTTTTTAGCGAATAATTTTGGAATATTAAATAAACTGAATTGCTCTAGCCTTTTTAGAATGTTGCTGGGCCTTGTGCAGCTTGTTGGTTGAAAGTAATCATGATACCAAGAGCCATCCAATAGACCCAACTTTACACAAATCCTATCTCAATTATTGGCCCACAATAAACTGCTTTCTTAATGAGAGTTGAATTTTTGTTGGAAAATTGATGAGAAATTTGCAATAATTTCAATCATATTTTTGTAAACTTTTTGCCTCCTCTATTAGAATATCCAGCAAATTCTGTTTAGTTTTGAATGTTCTGAAATAAACCTCCTCTAAAATTTTACCTGTTGAAAACTCACTTTCATCATCTTCAGTTACAATAATTGATACATTCTTGAAATCAGAAAATAAACTTCTCACTCCCAAAACAAAACAATTCTTCATTACAATAACTATTGGAAAGTCAACTGATACAGAAATATCTTTAAAATCCATAGGATATTGTAGCACTATATTACTACCCACACGATTATCCACTGGATAATTTACAATCACAAAACAATCAAATCTATTTTCCATGGTGGAAATGAGACGGAAACAAGTTGTCTCATTAGTTGGTTCCATGCATACAAATGAAACGTTTCCAATTTGATTAATCTTTTTCTTAATGGACCCTACAATTGATTTAAATCTGCCACCTGATAGCTTTTTCAATAAAGTTGTCTTTCCATTTCCTAAATAAATTTCCAAATTTTTAATAAAAATTGAAATATTATATAATTTAATATTTACCAAGAAATAATACTTTTAAATTATCGCTTGATGAAGATAATTTTCCAATTTTTCTCATCAATCCAGTAATGTATTTCCTCATCAAATGTTTCTTCCGAATTGGCTCTAGAATTTCCTCCTCAAATTCATCACCACACAATTCGACTAGATTTTCGATCAGTGCAGAGGGAAAACTCTTGCAGAATAAACTCCACATTAAATCATTAAATAATTCAATAATTTCCTCCGATGATCGAAAAGTAGTACAAACTTGTTGCATTTGACAAATTTGTTGAAGCGACTGTCTTGCCTCAATAAGCGAATTATAGAGAGTCTTCTTGCTCTCCCTCAAATTAAAGAGAAAACTGAAAATTTCTTGCAACAATTCCGTTGGTAGATCATAGAGTTTCATTTTTTTAAGGTTGGAAAATATTGAAGAGAGCTATAGCTCTGAATGGCTGTTTGTTAATATATTTCTGATTGAGGGAGTTTTAGTAGAATATTTCATGAATTTATTAAAATTCAAATACTTCCTTGTGGAGATGGAATCTAGTACCTCCACCATTCACATCGAAAATTGCATTTTGTACAGTGGAAATTAATTGAGTTGGTCCACAGACGAATACTCCAACATAGGAATCATTGGTATTACTCTTCACCTTTTCCAGTAATTGTTTAACGTCCATTCTTGACATTTTAATGTCACTGTGAGAATGAGAACCCATCTCAGTGTCCTTTCCAGTGAGGAAAAGTTCCTTTTCGATAGATGAATTATTCTTAATCGTTGGGAATAAATCCAACATTGAGGGATGTCTGAATGACCACCACAAGTGAATCTTCTTTGACTTGTCTTCTCCTCTCTGAACTAGACCATCGAGGAGTGAATGAACAAATGTAATACCAATACCACCACTAATTAAGATGACGGTTTGATAATGTTGAATAGGAATGGAGAGATTTCCAAATGCTCCCTCAACTCTGGCAAATAGACGACTAACATCTGGATTGGATTTGGCAAGATTGGCCAACTTGTTTCCATAACCCTTACCATGATGATTCTTGACATGGCATGTAAATTCATAGGTTCCCTTCTTATCCAATTCCTTGTAACTACTCACAGTAAATGGATGATATTCGAAAGGAGAAACTGAAGGCAAATAAACAAAAATAAATGAACCCTTTCCAGGTTTTCCTCCAATATTAAGGAAGGTCAAAAATCTCTTCTGGAAAGTAACGGTTGTTACACTACAATCCTCATTATAACTAATACCAACAACCTTTGTTGGAATTCCAAAGCCAAATACCCATCTGAATAGCAAATCAATCAAATACAAGAGAATACTTGCAGCCATATAAGGGAGTAATGTAATCCATCCTCTACCGTGTGCAATGGATAATCCAATCACTAGAACAGCAAGAATAATATGTGAACCATAGAAAAGTTCCCACAACTTTCTTCTAATTGGCTCAAAAGTTCCCATCACTAGAATACTCAATAAAATCCAAGAAATAAAACCCAAGAGAGGATAATTAATTGTTGACATTGACCACAAATAGGCAGCATTATTGATCATTGCATTTTCAATCAACATGGCAAGGAAGTGAACAGTAACAAAGAAGTGAGTTGATCTTCCCAACCATTTGTGGAATTTGATAGCTCTCTCAAATGAAATACCGAACAGGGCAAGTAAAACTGAATATCTACTCAAAGGGAATAGTATCAAACTAAAATTCCAAACATTCACATAAGCAAAAGCTCTTCCAGCTGGGAATGAGCTTGCCGAAATACCTCCATAAACTGCCCAAGCAGCTAGAATGAGCCAATATGATGACACGATTAAAACTTCTCCAATGGTCAAGTCAGCCAATGAATTAATCATTCCTCCCAAGTATTTGTTTGTCGAAACTTTGCAAAATCTTCTATATAAAATCAAATCTGTCAGTAGATTTGGTTTAACCAAAACTGGAATAAATGTAAAGACAATGCCCAATGAAAGTACAATCACAAACATGATTCCCGTAACAATCAGATGGAAATTATAGAGATTATTTGTAGTGCCTGTTGTGGTGCCTCCACTTGATGAATTTGTAGCAATCAAGAGCAAATTGGTCGTGAACTTTCCAGTCTTATCGTGATATGATTGGAAATCATTGGAAGATAAAGAGTAGGCATAACTGAACCTCATAGTTTCGTTTCTAATAATTTTGTCTCTTGAACTATCTCCAGTATTCAAGTATCTTCTGAAAATCACATGAAGATCACTTCCACTCACTCCACCATCTTTGAAAATCAAATTGTCAATAGTATCTTGAATAGGAGCTGATCGTGAATTTGTAGCCAAGTACATATCTTTGATATCAATTGATCCAGTATATCTAAACATCATCATCATACGGATAATAAAAGTTTCATCATCAAATTATAAATAATGTGAAATATTTCGTACAAACCTTGCCATCACTGTATCAACATTTGACATACCACTCGAAACGTCGTGATCTATTCCTAAACCAACCCATCCACTGGCACATCCAGTAGCAATGATTGCAATTTCAATAATGGAATTGGTGCCATTTCCTGCCAATAATCTCCAATACATTTTAAACCCATCACTCGTAGAAATTACATTTGCACTTGGATAAGTATTTGAGTTAACTAGAGTCGCCACAGTTGACTGTGTGTAAAAACCAGCTATCACCAACAGTGAAAGAATTAGCAGTAACAGAAATCCCTTTCTAAACATTTTGTATCAACTAATAACAATTCAAGTCAACTAGACAACGATAATGATTGTTACTTTTTTTTGAAAAGAGAATCCCACAGACTACAACATTTGTATGTTGATTTGTGACTTGATAGGGTACTAGAGGAGGAAGCACTATCTAAACAATCACGATCGGGTTACCTTCATACTTCATGAAATTTAACTCAATTTCATTTTGAATACTTTCCAATAAGAGAGGTGTTCCATATGCGTGGACTTTCCTCACAGAGAATGTTGATGAAAAGGATATTAAGGAATTGAAAATAGTCGTGTTGGAGAGGAAGTGGTTTCTATTTTGTAACAAGATAGTGTCGTAGGTGTTGTTCGTTGGTGGGTAACTTGGATAATAATAAGTATTGGGAAATGACCATACATGATGGTAAAAGTTTTCCTTTTTGTTTCCGTATATGAGGAGAAATTCCAATCTCATTCATCAGCTGATGATTGTTCTTGAAATTTGTTTCCATGGAAACTCAATCTTTACAATTGTTCTCTCACTACAGATTATTAAATAGAATTTAGGATTATATTGTAGGTTGCTAAACATTTCAAAATTAGTCTCAAATTAAACATTATCTTTTTCTTCACACCATCAAGGAAACAATTATTCTGTTCAATATCGTACTTGAGTTCATTCCCGAAATTGTTGCCTTGAAGTTTTTGCTCATCACCATCAGCAATTTGATTATTTAATATTTTTAAAAATAAAACAAAAAATTTGAAAAAATTCATCATCACACACAAAATGAACAATACTCCCATTGATGTTCAATCCTTTACTCAATTACATACTAGGCTAGAGAATTATTATTCTTTAGGAAAGGGACAAGGATTGGAAATGATTCCGTTCATGGATCGTTTAAATCCATTGTTGGCATCTGATAAGAGAATAACTAGAATTGAATGTTTAAAAATTTTGAATAGAGATTATCATAAATTGTTAACTTGTAATGATCATGATTTTTGGGTGCTCATGTTGAATGATACCTCTCTCAAGAGAAGCTTAGAAAGTGTATTTAGATTGTTTCCGAGACCTTTTGATATTGGATTTAATCAAATCAATGAAAATTGTCCAAGGAATGAACAACGTGAGGAAATCAAAATATATAGACGTCTCTTCATGATTTACTATAGATTATTTATGAACTTTAATTTACATGGAAAGGGAAATATTGACATTTCACATCCAACAGACTTGAATAATGTAAATCGTGAAGAATGGTTAGATGCTGGGTTTGTCATTTGTGAAAAGCATTTACTAGATGTTGGTAAAATATTTGATCTCTCTTCACTTTATGGATATCCTAATTCAATGCTTACCACCGAGTTACTTTCCAGAATTTTCCTCTCTTCACCAAATTATATGCACGAACTCAATGAACATGTTTTGAATAGTATTTGTGTTACGTGGAGAGATTTGTTTGATGCCTCAAACAAGGTGACTTCAAACTCAAAATCTGATTGTCATCAAATTAGAAAGTTAATTTACTATTTATACGATTCTACATTTACCATAAGATCCCTCCTTGATGTTTTCCCACTGGCGTCCTATGCTTTCATGGTTGACACTAGAGAAACCAAAACTCCTGTCAATTATCAATTCCCTAATCTTTTGATGGAATGTCACGATAAGATTATACCCCAACTTTTGAGTATTATTGGTGATGACCCTGATTATAGATTTGTATGCAGACAAGTCAAACTTAATATTGTTTCTATTCTTCATGTTTTGTTTAGAGAATACTATATGAGAAATATTGAAGATTTAATTACTGGAGAAACTCATTCAAATAGATCAACAACAAGTCATATGGAAACATTGTACACTAGATATTTTGAATCATCATTCAAGAAGGAACAAATTCCAAAATCTAAACTCGAACTCTTGTGTAAATTTACTCTTGACAAGCAACTTACAAGACAAGCAACAGGAATTGTTTTGGAATTATTGGACATTTTACAAGGATTTTTCAAATTCCAAGCTAAGGATCAAACTAAATTCAACTATGTAATCTATCAATATGACAAGTTATATGGTTTAGGAAAGTGGTTAGAACAAGTTATTTTGGGAAATGCTTTACTGAGTAGTGTCTCTTCTGTCTATAATATTTCAACAACTATTTTCACTAAATTATCTGAAAATGCTCAAACAGAGGGATCAACCAACAGTGAAGATGAACCAGCTCTAACAGAAATGCTCAAACAACTCAAATCATTCTTCCCAGATTATGGAAATGGATTCTTACAAGCATGTCTCGATCATTTCAATAATGATATTACCAACACTACAAATGCCCTCATGGATAATCAATTGCCATTGCACTTGAAGAAGATGGACAACAAATTGTCACTCAAATCCTATAAGGCTCCAACAAATACTGGAAGTAAGCCACCTTCATCTCTTCTCAATACTGGCTCAACAAGTGGATCATCATCATCCTCTTACGAACCTGCCTCACCAATTGTTTCACCAACTGTCTGGATGGATACTGACTTTTTCGCATCGGTCAGAATTGGTAAAAAGAAGGACAATAGAACCAACTTTAATGAAACAGACGAAACTATCAAGCAACGTATTCTCCTCGAATATGCCTACGATGATGAATATGATGATTCATATGATAGTGTGATGGCTGTCACAACTGAAGGTGAACATGAAGACGAAAACTTTAACAAGATTAAGGTTCCAAAGGCTTACAATAGTAATCCAAATCATCAACACCACCATGGTGAAGAAAAGCCACAAACAATAGAGAATAAGCCTCCTCAACAACAACAGCAACAACAAGAGAATAAGCAGCAACAAGGCAATAAGCAACAAGGTAATCCAAATAGAAACAAACATCACCAACAACAATCAAACAACAATAATCAATCTGCCTCAACTCCAAATACTTCTCAATCCTCCTCAAATAATGCTAACGCTGCTGGTATCGAATCCAATTCCAAACCTCAAAGAAATCAAAACAACAATAACAACAGAGGAGGATCAACAGCTAATAGAGGAAAGAGAGGTGGAGGCTATCATCAAGTGAGCACTCATCAACAATCCAAACAACAATCTGCAGATACATCCAACCAAGGTTCAAATGATGCCTCGAAGCAAGTAAGCAAACAACCAACTGCTACTGCCACTAACAAGGTTGTTACCAACAGTGCTACAACTAGTCAAGATAACAACAGTGATACTACTTCCTCACCAAATGAACAACAACGTGGCGGAAACAACAATAACTTCAAACAAAAAGGAGAAAACAAGGCCAAAAGTGCTAATCACGATAGAAGAAAGAAGGCAGATAAGAAGAGAATGGTTTTAAATTTACAATAAAATTGTCTTTTCAAAAAACCTAATAGTGGCGCCTTTAATTTAAAAATCCCTAATTTAAAGTTACAATTTTAAAAAATGTTATTTCATTCGGATGATGATGATAATATTTTAATTTAGAGACCCTTCTTCTTGGCATCTTGAATTTGCTTACACATAGCAGCACAGTCCTTATCGAAGAGACCACAATCGAGACAATCACTCTTCCAAGCGTACAACTTTGGTCTCAACTTGGCGAAAACTGGTTTACCATCGAAAACGTAGACGGTTCTAATATCGTCGTGTTCAGCCTTCCAGACCCAGAGAGGACCAAGAACACAAGCAACAAGACCTAAAGCGAAAGCTTGCATCTTAGCACCCTTGTATGTCTTCCAAGCACCCTTGTAGTCATAGACTGGATTTGTGTGGAGGGATCTAGAAGTGTTAGAAGAAGTTTGAATAACGCTTTGGGCAGTCTTCTTAGCGAATCTGTTCAACATTTTTTTATTTAATTAAAACAAAATTGTATGGCCCCAAAAATAGGCAAATATGGGCAGAGTCAACCACCACTGTTACAAAGCACATAAAAGGCGCCTTTCTAAGTTGAATAAAGATGATAGAATTCACTCTCCAATAAAACAAAACACACAACAACAATAAGAATATGTAGAAAATATTAACTAAAAGATGAAGATTTAAAGATGGAATATTATTAATATGAAATTTTGCCGACAATATTTTGATGGTAGAATTAAATACTCCTGACGAAAGAATTTTTCAAAAGCTTTTTGAACAATAGAAGAGTTTAATTATCCAAGTGAATACCATCAAAAGAGTGTTCATCTTGAACGACTGGCACGGAAATTCTATCTACAATACACTCGACTGGTAATAATCCATAGAGATGAGGAAAATAATTACTTCTTGCAGGAACCCAATCGTAGGCAATCTTCTCAACAACAGTTGAACTTGAAACTCTAGCTTCCAAACTCTTGATATCAATCTTTAATATTATCAAATCCTTTACAGAGTGCATATACAATTTGCAACTCTTTTCAACTTCGGAAGCAATGGACATGTGAAGAAAGCCATCCCTCTTATCACCATTGAAATATTGACCGTTGTGTTCTTGTACATCTTTCAAATAGGCACTCTCCGATACGAGATGATAAACAAAATTCAAGGAAGGAATTGGAGGAAGAGAATCAGTCATGTTCTAAAGATATCTGTTTTTTTAACTTGTTACAAATATTTGTTATTTAAACTATTAAAATTAAGATTGCTTATTAGAACAACAATAAAAAACAAGAATTAGAACTCTATTTTAGAAGGAACACAATAACAGAACAAAACGAAAACCTTACAATTTATTAAAAATCAAAAAATGTCTTTACGTTCTTTGGGCAATGATGATCAGCACCACCATGCCGAAGAAGAGGAACAATTAAACGATGACGGAACGACAAATCTAATTGTACATAGAAGCAACACTCGTCACCACAGTAGTAATCATAACAACAATCGTAGTATTGCTAATAACAATGGAGAATTTAGTTTGGGAAATGTATTTAACGGTTTGATTGAATTGATATCGGGAAAGAGAATGATGACTTCTCCTCGTGGTAATGCCTTTGATGAACAATTATCAAGTGATGAAATGGATGAATTATTGGAAACAAATGATGATGAGGCAACACAAGTTTCTTCTTCGAGAGCTATTGGTGTTTTCAATCATCATGTCTTGTACTCAATTTATGGATTCAATGTAAATCCTGATAGAACTTCTGAATATAGTGTACCTTCTCAATGGGAGCAAATACCTAGAGATGTTCTCCTTATTGTATTTTCATTCTTGCCTTATGAATCTCTGATCATGTCCATTTCTCAAGTCTCAAAGGAGTGGCTATTCCTCTCTCAACAGAATATTTTGTGGGAGAAATTCTTTCTTAAACAATTGTTTCCATCAAAACATTCCAAATTCATCTTTTCCTCATTCCAAGGTTCGAAATACTTACCAGAGATTGATAAAAAGGAGAATTTATTAGAATCCCTTCAGAGTAGATTTTACATTCCACTCTTTGATCCAAATCCTAATAATAATGATAGTACAAGATTTGAGGGTGAGGTTGAGGATGAAAAGAGAAAGGAAATTAAAATTAGAATCGAGGGAGAAATTGAGGAAGAGTTGGAGGATAAATTCAAACAAAATCACTATAATTTGAGGAATATTTTGGGAGATAAGGCAGTTAGTAGTATTGGTACAAGTGAAATTAATAGATATGAAAGAGAGTTTTACACTCTTTTACATGCACCATATATTTGCTCATTCTACAAGCTTTGCTTCCAAAAATTGAACAATTTTGTTTCAACAGCAACCAAACAATTAGAAACTCATAACAAGGGAAGAGAAAAATTGGAAAACATGTATGAAATGTGTCACAATACTCAATATTATTTCACATTCTTTTTGGGAGTGCCAATTTCCACAGCCTCTGCCACTCTCTGTCTCATATTACAACTAATCAAAATGAATTTCGACATGTTTTCCGTATCAATGGACGATCCTAACGCAATCGATGGATACTGGATATTACCTTTTGCATTTTTATATCCACCACTGTTTTGTGGTATTATTGTATTATTTCAACAATTTACAAAGGCCTATTTGAGATTTAAACTCAAATCAAGACAAACTGTTCAAGGAGTATTGGTCATCCTTATTGGATTAATTTTCATATTTGGCTTGACTGGATTCTTCTTTATGGTTAATCTTTCCTGTATATTCCCATTATCTGCCAAATATTTGATGGATGATACTCCTGGCATTGAGAATATCAAATTCTATGCTTTTAAGAGAATTGTAAATAACTATTCCTTTATAATGTCACCTTTCCTAATTGCTTTCATTCTAATTACAGTAAGTTGATATTATTTAATATTCAAGCTTAATTTTTTCAATAGGTTGTCTCTTGGATTTCTCAAACAATAACATTAACTGCAGCATTGGGAGGAAATAGAAGACAATTAATTATTAGAAATATTATCAATACGGCTCTTCACTTATTTTTCTGTTTACTGATTGGAGGAGCTTTTGTTTTACTTCACTACAGCCAAAAAGCAGATGCTTCACCTGATGATGAGGATGGATTGGCAGCTACAATTTCATATATTGTTATTGGTATGCATGTTTTAATTGCCATCATGCACGTTGCAACATGTTTAATGTTTGGATTTATTCTGAAACGATTCTGTACCATGTTTACTCCTCCTGCTAAAAGACCTAAAATGAAAAAGCTTGGTATTGCCTTGATGATTAATGTAGTCTTTCTCTTCATTTGTTCGTTAGGTCTGGAAGTAATGATGGGTGTAAATTATAGACTATTCACTTTGCCATTGATTCCAACCCCAACAATTTTATGTATTGGATTCTATATTGTTTCTGCCATGTACAAACTTTGGATTTCTTGAGCTTGTGTGGAATAATCTCAAAATATTGTGACTTTTGTTGTAAATAAAGAGTTTACTATTCTGAATTGTTGCCAATAATGATCGTACATTCACCCTTAATATCTTCATTTCGCATTACTCGTTCAATTGTTGAAAGTTTTCCCTTTTGAATTCTCTCAAAGAGTTTGGTTAATTCAAAACAAAGAGCAATTTGTGTATCACCTCCAAAAATTTCAACACAATCTGCTAAAGTTTGCTTAATTCTGTTTGGATTTTCAAAGAATACAACACAACGATTTCCTTGTATTTCCCTAAGTTCTTGTAACAACTTCCTTCTCTTCTTTGGAATGGCTGGTAAGAAGCCGTCAAAAATAAATCTATTACTATTGAAACCACTAATTGATAATGCTGCAATTATAGAGCTAGGACCAGGTACTGAATAAACAGGAACTCCTAATTCATGACTATTTAAAATTAATATAATTTTCAAATATTTCACATACCAATTCTTAACTAGAATCCAACCAGGATCTGAAATACAAGGACTTCCACATTCACTAACCACCGATACTACATCACTTGAGCTAGTCAATCGATTCAAAATTAAGCTCAAATGCTTTTTAGATTGACTATAAACCTCAGATGCATTCTTATTTTCCACAAAACTAATCAATTGCTGAGGAGGATCCGAAATCAACGAATGAAAATGAAGTAATTTCCTTGTCGTTCTCGTATCTTCACAAGCAATCATATTCGATTGAGATAACACAAATTTAGCCCTCTCTGAAATATCATTCAAATTACCAATCGGAGTGGCAATAATATACAAACCAGGTGGAGTTTGCAATTTTGAATTCCTTTCCACTTCTTCATCCATTGTCTTTTCATCCATTATCACTGATGGTGCAACATTGGCCTCCTCTGATTCTTCCTCCTCATTCACTGAATCCTCAATTATTCTCTCCTTCTCCATCAACTTTTGATTATTCACTATTATTTTACTTGTTGATTTCTTCTTCAAACTCTTTGCATAATTCCTAACACTTCCCTGCACACTATTTAATTCCCAAAACATCCAATGCAACTGCTGATGATAATGATAATGATAATTACTACTATTATTATTTAATTTCGGAACAGCAGCCATCACACAATTCTCACTTGAATTTAATTTATTCATCATTTCCTTCTTCATTATCAATTTATTGGAAGAAGAAGAAGCAGAAAATGGAAAAATTGCGCCCAACTTTCTAGCTTGAAATCGTTTCATTTTTTTTTGTAAATTTAATTTCCAATTTCTTGAACAATTGCAATTTGTTCAGAATTTTGAGTTTGTTCTCTGATTGGATCAGAGTACTCTGTTGACAATGATTCGCTACTTTCTGGAGGATGTAATAGGACTATAGAAACGTATGGTATCGATTCTAACATTAAGGCATGTTCTAATTGGAGTAATTGATCTGTTTGATTCAAATGGGCCATTACAACGATGGCAAGACCTTTCTTAAAGTTGAGTTCAGTTGTGAGTTGAGTGAGATTGTGTTGGAATAGGTTGTTTGCAGAGAGATTGAGTGATTCTTCATCGTTGGAAATAAAAGTGGAAATGTGGTTGGCTGAAGGATAGTGATCTAGTTTGTAATCCTCAATTGGTCGAATGTCCACAATGAAAGAAATGGACGAAAGTGTTGAATTTTCAAAATCTTCCAATGTAATTCTCGGATAGAAACACTCTCTATTGTAATCATCAATTGAGATACGGAAAGAATGATTGGATTGGAAGAATTTTGGATTGGTGAGACCACTTGGAGACTTTTCTTGAATTCTTCTCGTATCGTCCAATACTTGAATAATGTCAACACCTTGAATATTCTGGAATAGATACATGGCACTGTTGAAATCCGATTCGAGAATCTTATTTCTCATTTGTTTGAGAATGGCAACTGCAATGAAAACAGGTAATTCAGGTGTTCCAAGAATGAGAGCATCCCACAATTTGAATAATTTTTCAATTGGCAATGAGTGAGCAAAGAGTGTGAGGAACCAACTGATAGCATACAATTCTGGAAGGAATGAAATGTGATGCAAATGAGAGGCAACCTCTGGATCATGATACATGTGCAACTTTTTAAATACTGACAATCTCTCTTCCATGGCAGTTGAGTTGGCTCTCGATGTGAAAAAATCGTGAGTATACTTATTGACGAGGGCTTTAAGGCAACAGAATGCCTTTGCTTCAAAGTCAAAATTCAACACAAGGAGAGGAGCACACAATGAATCCAGACCTTGCCAATAAACGAGTCCTTCATTCTTATGATAATAGACCCATGCTTCGAGAACTTTCCTCAATTTTTCATGACCAATCTTGGAATGGAGAAGTGGATTATATTGGTGACATCTGGGCACATCTACTCCAATTTGTCGTTTTGTAACATTTGAGAGTGGTTGCTTTTGTAATTCGAATAGAATTTTAGTATAAATATCCTCAGCTTTCAAATCTTCTTCAACTCCCAAGATGGCAGCCCAAACTTCTCCTCTAAGAATTGAGGGAATATCAATCTTGGCCTCTCTGATAATCTCCTCCCTACTCGATGGATAACTGAGAAGTAATTTTCTAAAGGTGTGAACTCTCTTTTGCTGATAGGCAAAGTTCATATCCTTCTCAGTGATGAGTGCAGAAAATCTATTCCAAGTATTGGTATTTCCATTCATAATGTTTTCCTTATTGTAGAGACTTCTCTTCTTTCCAATATCACCAGAGACGTGAACGAGTGAGGGATACAATCGATCATCCACTGTTGTTGGAGAGTCGATTGGTGTTTCGGGTGTATCAGATCTAATTCCCAGAGCATCATTATTGTAGAGTTTGATGTGAGTGAGAGCTTCCTCGAGGTAGCTCATTGGAATCAATAGGTAACTATCGACATGAGCTTGTGAGATGCTGGCATAGCTCATGTGAAGTTTATCACCTGGACAATTCTTATTATATCTGAAAAAGTGAGGTACAATGGACATGTCAAATATTCTCCTGTAAAACAAATCGAATATACTAATTTTTCCATCGTAGAGCTTTTTCCAATCAAAGTACTTTTGCTTGAACATGTTTTGTCTTTCCTGGAGTGGTGAGAGAGTACCAGAGGTGATGGAAACTTCCTTCTTATTGGTAATTAGAGGTTTTTCATCCAAACTCTTCAGGTGTGGATATTTGGCAATTCTATACGAGTAGTGAGCCAATCGTTCCTTTGAAATGGTTTGGAAATAAGGTTGCTCAATGAGCCAATCCATATCAGGTCTTTCACTTGGTCTGAATGCCAAACAGTGGAATAATAAATCTCTGAGTGATTTGTCCAATCTTTGAATTCTCTTCCATGCATTCTTATATTTGGCATCGTCTGGAGTTTCAGTTTCAGTTTCTTCTACATTCTCCCTATATTTACAATAATCTACAAAATCAAAAATATCCAAATAAATATTCATTGCCGACTCAATCCATTCCTCTTTTGTTTTATCCTTAGTATCTAAACGTGTAGGAAATGGTATTCTATTACCTAAAATAAATTCCAATAAAATTACACCAATTGACCAGATATCGCACTTGTTATTTACATCTTGAAAATAATTCTCCTCATAGCAAGCCAAAGAAAACAATTCAGGAGCCAAATATGGAACAAACAATTCAAAATCTCGAGCTTCCTTCAAGAAGACATTGGGAGTCTGAAGGGATGAATTAATCCAAACAACCATATGATAATAAAAGGCATCTTTCACTTTGATATCACCCTATAATTCGAATTAAATGATCAATTATTCCAATAAAAAACCTACATTATCAGCTATACAAATCAATTCAGGACATAACATGGTGTGAAAAATCCCAAACATGTGCATAAAATGTACAGTACTCATCAATTGAGAAGCAATTTTGTAAACTCTATCATCACTCACTCTCTTTCCTTCTTTTTTACAAAAATCCACTTCATTCCTAAGTGTAGTTCTATTCTCCAAACTCACAAAAAAGCAAGTAAATGGATCAAACACTACATTACTCGACGATTCATCACTGGAAAATCTAATCTTTGTCTTGTACTTGAAATGTGAATCCAAATGAGGCATTGACACTAAATCCACAACCTGACATATATTATAATGATCAAAAAACTTCTTTTCCTTCAACCAATTCAATTTACATTCAATCAAATCAAGAAATGAAATATCATTTAAATCATTTTCCAACTTTTTGTAATTATTTTCATAAACCGAAGAATTTGATTTCATTGACGATTGTTTAATTAATTCTTTTAAACAATCTCCAACTCCTCCTCCAACTACTCCTCCAATACTACCACAGCTACTACTACTAGACAATTCACATTGATTAATAGAGAGTGGTCTCACCGATAAAACAAGTGATGATGCTGATGAATTCGGACTTGCTGAAGGAGTTGATGGAGTGGAAGGTGTTACAACAATTGATGATGAAGAAGAAGAAGCAGCAACATTTTGGCCAATATTCGGATTTCTTGATGATGATGAATTTTGTTTGATGGCTGTTGCGTAGAGTGTCGATTTGCTGGGAATGGAAATTTGAGCGAGAGGTTGTTGATGCTGTTGATGTTTTTGAGACATTTTTTTAATTGGATATTTAAATATTATTGTCATGATTGAAAAATTGTAATCAGAGAAGAATATTAGATTTGACATTCGTCTATTTTGAATTTGTAAATAGGTAAATATGAAGAAACTTTCAATTATTCCAATAACTTGTATCAACAGCAATGTATTGATAAATCTCAATGTTTTATTCAACATTGTGATTCTGAAGCAAAATGGCCCGTGTTTGGCTAATGATTTGACAAGAGACATCCAAAAAGTCTGACATTCGATCATCAAAATATTAAAAAATTATTCATAAAAAAAAAATATTTTAAAAAAAACTTTCCGTTACCAACAAAACAATAACCTCAACATCACTTGATCATCAAAATGGCCCTCATTTCACAACAAGATGAAAAAGAATTAAAAGAAGCCTTCTCTCTCCTAGATATAAATGGTGATGGTCTTGTTTCCGAAAAGGAAATGGAAGGATTATTGAAAAGTATGGGATTGAAGGAATCAATGATTAAATCATCAATTTCTGATGCCAAAAAATCAAATTTATCTGGAAAGGATGGTATTGAATTGCAAGGATTCATGTCAGTTGTCAATAAATTAATTAGAGATGACAGTAAATCAGAGGATATTATTGAAGCAATGAGAGTTTTTGATACAAAGAATGTTTTTAGAATTGAAGCTAAGGAATTTAAAGATCAAATTCAACAAGCAACTGGTCTTTCGGATGAAGATTGGGAAGAATTAATGAAGGAGGCAAATATTGATGGTGAAGGAACTTTTGATTATCGTGAATTTGCTTCACGTTTATGTTCTAAACAATAATAGTGATGATGGTTGTGTATTTTTATTATTATTATTATTATTGAAATTGTAAATTAATAAATATTATTGTAAAATAATTGAATATTATTGTAAAGTATTTAATTAGATTATTTTTGAGCAAATAATAGTGAGAGATAAGAATTCGTTGAAAAAATATTATAATAATGAAGAGTTTCATAGAGAACTGTTGATGAACATGAAAATTTTAATTGCCTGAAAAGTAAATTTCAAGCGCATGATGCAAAAAAATCAAACGAAAAAAAATATGAGTCAAGCTGTGCCTTCCTCTTTGATGATTACTTTGATAGAGAGTGTCTCCGTGCTGTCAGATGATGTTCTCTGTCTGATCTTTCAATTTCTGGAGGCGAAATATTGTATTGGATCTTGCTCGTTAACTTGTAAGAAGTGGCATCAGTTGACTAAATCTGTTCCACTTCATGTTAAATATTTTCGGATTAATTATAGTGATTTGGTGAGGGTGGTTTCTACTGATCAAAAATTGGCTTTAAATTTGAGTAGTTTGGATTTGAATGGAGCTGAAATAAAGGATAGAGGTGTGAAATGTATTGCTGAAAGTGAATTCATGGTCAACTTGAAAGCATTGTACTTGGGAAGTAACAAGATTGGAGATGAGGGTGTTAAATACTTGGCAGAAAGTGAATATTTGAAAAATTTGCAAACTCTGGATCTGTATTTTAACGAGTTTCGGCTCGATGGTGTGAAATATTTAACACAAAGTCCATTCATGTCCAATTTGAGAAAGTTGATTTTGAGTGCAACGTTTTATGGAGCTGAAGGTGTGAAATGTATTGTGGAGAGTCCTTACTTGACCAATTTGCAGATACTCGATTTGGATAGAAATAAGATTGGAAATGAAGGACTTGAATATATTACCTCATCTCAATCCATGTCAAATTTGAGAGTGTTAAGTTTGTCAGATAATACTATTCGTAATTTGGGATTGAAGTATATTGCAGAGAGTCAGTACATGTCTAATTTGGAAGAATTAACCTTAAAATCGAATGAAATTGGAGATGAGGGAATCAAATATATTGCAGAGAGTCAGTTCATGTCGAAACTTGGAAAATTATTCTTGACAACAAACTTTATTGGAAATGCAGGAGCAAAATACCTTTCAGATAGTCAATATTTGAGTAATTTGCACACACTGGATCTGTCATCTAATCAGCTGGATGATGATGGTGTAAACTATATTAATGAGAGCAATTTAATGAGCCACTTGACATTTCTTAATCTGAGTAATAATAATACGAGTAACAATAAGAATTTAGCTCTCGATAATTCCGTGATATTTGTGCTTTGTTGTGTTGTACTTGGCAAGACCCTTTGTTCTTGTTGGTTTTAATGATATGTAAGCTCTCAATTATTAAACCTCAAATCAAAGAATATTATATGAATATAAATTAATTTTTATCTACATTTAAAAACCTCTGAACTTGTATCTAATGTATGGGACTTCTTGATCATCACCATTATCCAAATCTTGAACACAAACTTCCAAGTTGACATACTTTTCCTTTGGCAAGAAAGGACCAGAAGTATTTTCAATAATCTTACTGATTGGTGTCTTCATCTTTTCTTCGTTGGATTTCTTGTTACCAAAGAATGAATAGATTAAAGATTTACCAGCAGACATCATGGTAATTTCCAATTTGTGTCTTTCCTTGAAGATATCCATCAATTCCTTGAGGGTGATATCTCTACCTTCATCAACTTCGAATCTATCCCACAAAGTCCATGTCTTGTCTCCCAAGTAGGTTTGTTTTGGTGGTTCAGCTGGTTCAGACAAGGTCATGAAAGGCAAAGCAATATTGACGAAACCATTCTTGTAAGTGGCAATCTTTTCAGCACCTTGCATGAGCTATTGTATGTTTAAATCAAAATTTGAAATTTAACAATATATGTAAGCACATAAATGGTCCAGTACTTTCATTGATGCGCTCTGTTATATTGTCACCATTGGTTAATATAGGCTATATGAGTGAGCATTGACAATTATATTCTCTATTATCAAGCTGTTCTGATAGCCCGGTGACTCAAACAAGAGCAACACCAACAAAAAGTATAGGTGTGTAATTAAAGGGTAAAAAAATGTAAAATTTCAAAAGTAAACATACCTTGTAGAATTCCAAACAAGCAAGACCAGTAACGAGAGCAGTAGTAGTAACCATGGCAGGAATAATCTTACCGGCAATACCCTTAGTCTTGTGTC
This sequence comes from Naegleria gruberi, assembly GCF_000004985.1. NCBI lineage: Eukaryota > Heterolobosea > Eutetramitea > Acrasida > Naegleriidae > Naegleria > Naegleria gruberi. The sequence continues at coordinate 209,968 of NW_003163322.1, read as the reverse complement.
TATCAGCTTCTGGAATCTTATAGTTTCTGGCACGCAAGTTACTGGTAGCAGTAATGAAATCAATGTGATAGTTAGAATCATCATCCTTTTCAAAGTCACTAACATTCAAACGGAATCCAGCTAATTCTGAAGGCTTTGGAATCTTGGAGGTCAAAACTTTAATTTCTTGTTCGTCTGATTCAGTTAATTCTTGTTCTGGTTCCTTATTTTCCTTTTCGTCACTTTGAATCTTGACACCACTCTTTGGAGAAAATTCAGGAACAACAATCTTTGAAACAACTGAGGCAAAATCGTATTCTTCCTTGGTGAATCCCTTCAATCCATACATGAAAGCTCTGAGGTTAGAGGCAGCAATGACAAAGTCCAAATGAGCTTGATCCTTAGGATCGAAAGTCAATGGAGTTGGTGGACGTTTAGCACCTCCCCAGAATTCGGTACCAGATGAAGTGATCATACCAATTGGGAAATTGTACAACAATTGTTGAATATTATTGTTGAACAATTGTTCAAACTTGATTCTAGCCCATTCAACACAATTTTCAAAAGTGATTGGCTTGTTGCTGACGAGTGATTCGAAAATATTTTCCAAAATCATCTTCCTTGAATTTTCACTATCAAGTTCCTTCAAATAGTCAGTCTTTGAGAGGTAAGTGTTAACTTCATTTGGAACCTTGTTGAACAAACCTTCGAATGAATCTCTGGCCCATTGGATGGTGTGTTCAATGGCATTAGGGAAGTTCTTAAGAGTACAGATTGGGATTTCCTTTTCTGGTGGATCTCTAGTTGAACCATATGATTCAGTCAACTTTGGAACAACAATTTGAGTGTTACCCTTAGCACCCAAAGTACCAGATTCAATCAAAGGCTTAGAATAATATACACATCTAGAATCTACATAGAGTCTTGCTTGAACATTGTCCAAAGCATTAGTGACACCTGTTAATTGTTCCCAGAATTCATCATCGAATGTTTGTTCAGTTTCAGGAGCAACCTTATCTTGCAAAGCAACAATGTTGAATGCAGGATTCATTCCCTTGACAACTTCAGCAGCTGTTGTAGACTTTTGTGAACCAACATGCTTTCTTCTGAACAAGAATTGTCTATTCAAATTGGAAACTTCAATACTGTCCATGTCAGTAACAAACATCTTTCCGTTATTTCCACAACCAACACCCATCATGGCATAGTTCTTAAGATATTCGCAACCAAGGGCACCAGCACCAACAATGAATTCCTTAACATTTGACAATTTTTCTTGGAATTGTTTACCGAAAACAACAATTTGACCATCGTATCTGGTTGAAGTGAATTGACAATCTTCTTCAGTTGGATATTTGCTTTCATCTTCTCCCAAACTTTCCAAAGAATCAAAATGTAAATATTGGTTCAATGGTGTGAATTTACCACTGCAAGCCTTTTGGACTTCTTGAGCAACAATACCTCCCAAAAATGCTGCCATTGGATTCAAATTACCTCTACAAGTGTAAGACAACATCTTGACAACATTTTCATCCAAAGATGTCTTGAGAGCTTCTGGAACAATTTCTTTAGCAATTTCCAATAATCTTTCAGCATCAGCCTTGTTGTATGGCTTTGGAAGATGTTGATTTCTCTTTTCAAATTCGCTGAGAGCTATCATGGCAACGTGAATGCTTTGAGGTCTACCAAGCTTGGCATAATCAAAATCAATACAAGTTGGGTTAACCAATTGATCTTTCAATGGTTGATAAGAATGCTTTGTTGGAACCTTAACTTGTCTCACATAACCACCAGATCCAGACTTGTATTCACTGAATTTAGTGGTATCGAGATGAATCTTGAAAGTATGTTTACCAGAAACTTGAACCTTGACTGGTTCAGTATTGTTAATTTCTGTCATTCCTTCAATACCTTCGAATTGAACATAATCATCATCATACAATTGGTGGCTTGGTTTATCATCATAGACTGTAACTGTGGCTGGATTTCCGTTTGTAATATCTGTAACAATGTTTGATACTGGATTTTCACCATCATTATCATAGACTGTAAAATCTGTTCCAAAATCGCAAAAGATTGATCCCATCAAACCTCTACTCTCGGAAGCAATAAATTTAATATTATGCTTGTGGCAGACATCACTCAACTCTGAGAGTTGTGGAATGTGAGAATCTGTGAAAACAACAACAGAGAATTGTGTAATAAACTCTTCGTTCAATTCTCCTTGATGAATCTTTACAGGAACGTATGGATTCAATTCTTTAAGTTGTGAGAGGGAAACTTCTGCTCTGTTGAGACCAACATCCTTTTCAGATGCATAGAATTGAGCAGAGAGATCTTCCAATGTAATATTCTTTGTATCGTGCAAAGTAACACTCTTAACACCTGTAAGAATAACATTCTTGGCAACTTCTACACCCAAACCTCCGAGTCCGCAAATCAAAACATTCGATTGTTGCATTCTCTTCATGGCATCAATACCCAACACGTATAATTGTCTGCTGTATAACTTTTCATCGACTTCTGGTTGTTGATCAGCTGCAACTTCATCGACCATCTTGTCTTGGCTACTTGGTGTTGACAACATTTTTTTGTATTTTATTTTTGGCTCGTATTCCCTTCAAGCCTTTTTTATTTGCTTTAATTCTCTTAGCTGGGTGATGAGAATGAACATCATACTTGTGTCGAAACGCAAAAGTTGAACCTTGTTGTAAATTGTTCGTTCAAGACAAGAATTGAAGTATCTTTCGAGGGTTGAATTGACTTGCATAGTGTACAATAAAATCAATTAAGTGTTATTAATATCCTTAAAAAACTGTTGAATTTGAACTCAGGAAAAACAACCTTAATTATTTTAATATCTCCCTTCTTAAAACAATTAATACAATTAAATTAATCGCTTACTTTGCTTTACAACTCTTTTCTTAAATAACATCTAATTTTAGGCCAAATACAACTTTTGAGCAATTAAAATACAACAAAAAAAAGCAAACTCGTCTTTACCCTGTTGGATAGAGCAAAAAAGTACTAGTAAAATACAAAAAACTTCGGAACTCTCTCGGAAATGAGCAAGGACTATCAATCAAATCTGATTAGAATGCAACACCAGATCAGAAATAATGCACAAGAATACAATGAGTTTGTAAATGATTTGCAAAAGTGGACAAAGGAAATTTCTGAAAAGGATAAAAAGTTGCAAGAAGGAGAAAAGAAGAAGGTAATTAAAATTAATACCTTTTGAATAATCTAACAATATTTTAGAGTTATCCACCTGTTAGAGGAAGTGACCCAACAACTACATCGGCAACAACACAGCCAACCAGTGCAAAGGCTCAACCAACACAACTGGATCCCGATGAACAAGCAGAAAAAGCCAAAGAAACTGGTAATGAATATTTTAAGAAAGGAGATTTAAATAAGGCTATTGAATTTTATACAAAGAGCTTACAATTCAAGCAAGATGCAGTTGTGTACAGTAATAGAAGTCAAGCACATTTCAAATTATCTAATTTTATTGAATCGGAATTGGATGCCACTCGATCACTCTCATTGAATAGTAGTTATGTCAAGAGTTACATGAGAAGAGGTATGGCAAGAAGAGAATTGAAGAAATATAAGGAATCTAAGGAAGATTTTGAATATGCTAGAAAATTAAATCCTAATCATGTGGAAACTGAAAGAGAATTATTGAAAGCTATCGAATTATTAAAGAAGAGTGAGGAAGGAAAGGCAAAAAAGGTTGTCATTCAAGAGGATGACGATGAAGAGGAAGAAACAAAGCCAACTCCAAAACAAACAACTCAACCACCAGTAGTAGAAAAACCAAAAGAACAATCGCCAGCAGTCACCAAAACAACAATAATTGCTGACGTTAAAAAACCTGTTGTGGAAGAGGAAATTGAGGATTTAATTACAACAGGAGCATCTAAGAACATTAAGGAAATGACCAAACAACCAACTCCTGAACCAAAGAAAGAACAACCAGCTAAGACCCAACCTAAAGTTGAACCAACTCCTGAACCAAAGAAGGAAGAATTACCAAGAAGTGAACCTGTCAAGAAACCAGAACAAAAACCAATTGTTGTTGAACCAGTCACAAATAAGGAACCAGTTGTTGAGACTGTCAAGGTAACAATCAAACCAACATTCCCTCAATCAGCTCCAAAATCATTCTATGAATTTGAAAAGCAATATAAGGAATTAAGAGGTGAAGACTTTGCTAATTATCTCAGAGTAAGTTTTTTTAAATTGGAAATGGCTTAATAATCACTAAATTTATTAACAATATAGATCATACCACCAACCCGATTACATTCAGTTTTGCATGATTCTTTGTCACCAGAAGTTTTAGTCACCATTCTTTCATCCATACATAAATACTTTTTAGCCAAACCATTCAATAAGGAAGACGTGGAGAATGCTTTTGAATTAATGCAAAAGATTGCAGATGTGAATAGATTCGACATGACTGTCATGTTCTTGGAGAGTTTAGAAATGCAACTTGTCAAGGCAATCTTTGAACTCTTTTATCAATTCAATGGAATTGAAACACAAAAGATTGACTCTTTAAGATCTAAATATGTTAATTAAATATTCCATTGATTTCTTTGTAATTTTCAATTTCAAAAACGAACATTATAACTCAAAAAAATGATTTCCCTCTCCTCTGATGAATTACTTGAGATTTGCAAATATTCGACTCCATGCGATATGTTCAGCCTCTCTCAAACCAACAACAGAATGTTTAATGAATTTTTCCCCTTCCGAATTCTAGATAATGATCATCCATATTTCCATTGGACCATCAATACAATTCAAGAGAAAATTGTGGATCACTTGGAAAATGTTGTAAAGAATGTAATTTATACCATCAGAGAGGAGGAATTGGTCGAAAAGATGAAACGAAAGGAAATTTGCAATAGAAAAGAGTTGAAGGAATGTTTGGCTCTGTATCTGAAGTTTAATTATTTACTTCTCAATAAGAATAGTCATGATTGGGATTTTATTATTCGAATTGATGGAAATAATCTCAAGGAAGTTTCAGATCCTGAATTTAAATGCTATACAAAATTGATTACTCATATCAATAGCCAAATACCTCAAATAATCAATGAAATTAAGAAGGAGGATATTCTAATATTCAAAGGATACAGACGAAATAAGAATTTCCATATATCAGAATTTAAAAAGGAAGATGAAAAACCACCTCAAAAACTCAATTTTAGTAACTCTTGCTGGAACACACAAGCAAATTCTATTTACGCTCAGCTCTCAAATCCAGAGATTTTATACAAATTTATTGTATCAACTCTGCATCATAGGAAATATCAGGAACAAAATTTTGTTACCAATTTGATTGCAAAACAATGTTTGGAACTTCCAAGAAGGAACATTAAATTGAGAATGGAAAATGTTTGCCACTTGTTTGGAAATAGATTTAACAGATTTAACCAACAACGACTCTTTCGACAATATCCCACTACAGTTCATATTTCAAAACTAACATCACAACTCTCAATTAGCTATGAAAGTCCAATGAACGTACTCATTTCACCAGCTATTTTGAAAGTTGTAATGGAATGTGTGGCAGTTATTTTGTCATTGTTGGTTTTGCTCTATTGTAATACTAAGGTTTTTGGATTTACCTATTTTTTCAATTCCATATCTGTGTTGGAAGAAAGAATTGGATTTTCACTTACGGGCTTTTTTAAATTTTTTCCATTTGTTGCCTATTATTTGATTGTTGCCTATGTAATGTATTTGCCAATTGGTATTGTAATGATAGTACTGGGAGATGTTGAGTTGTTATTGTATGCACTTTATTTCCTTTTAAATGTTTTGTTGTATTTGAAGAATTACACACTTAATGTCGATATTGAAAGGAAGTACTACTTGGCACCAATTGAACTCACTCAAATGTTTTGTTTATTGCACGCATTAGGGAAGTTTCAAATATTGGGAATGAATTTTACATTTATCAAAGATTGGTCAATTCAATTATTTAGGAAGGCAAAGAAAGCCCTACTCAACTATTTCAGCAAGTAATTATATGACATTATCATTGATAACTTGAAGAGCTCACATGATTCTGCGTGGAATTAATCATCATTTTCAATTTCCACCTCATTTCTTATTTAAATAGACTTTCTATCAGTGATTTATTGATAATTTTTCAATGGTTTACCTTCAACTTTGTCCTGAATTTCAATAATTCTTACTCCACTCACTTCTCATTCAATAAAAAAGCAAAAAAATTAAATCCAAAATCATAAAAAAAATGAGCAAAACCAACCGAACACCATCACGTTGTGTATTCATTGGTAATATTGCCTATGATGCCTCTACCGATAAATTAAAACAAATATTTAACGAGGCTGGACAAGTTGTTAATTTTCGTATGGTTTTCGATAGGGAAACTAACAAACCTAAGGGATATGCTTTTTGTGAATTTATTGATGAAGGTAGTGCTAGTAATGCTATGAAAACATTGGATGGAAGGGATTTTAACGGAAGAAAACTTCGTGTTGATTTTGCTGATAATAACAAAATTAATATGCCTGGGGAAGGAGAATCGATGGGAAATTCAATGCCTATGAATCAACCTCCTCCACCAATGCCATCATCATCATCATCAAGAAGTGATCCTAGATTAAATTCTTATTCTAATAATCCAATGATGAATCAAAATGTTGGAATGCAAAATTATGATCAAATGACAGATTCTAATCAAGATCCAGTAATGGAAGCTTTAAACCAAATTTCAAAACAACAATTATATGATTGTCTTGTGGAAATGAGAGATTTGGTTCAAACAAATCCGGAATTAGCAAAGAATATTTTGGCACAAAACCCAACCCTTTCTGTAGTATTATTACACATCCAATACATCCTAGGAATGGTAGATCAACCTTTCAATCAACCACCACCACAAAATATGATGAGACAACCTATGAATCAACCTCCACCACCACAACATAATCAACCATTTAGTGATCCAAGAGGTGATCCTAGAAGTGATCCTAGAGATTCAAGAGTTGATCCTAGAAGTGATCCAAGAGATCCTAGGATGGCTCAAAGACAACCACAAAATCAAAATGCATACATTGATAATGATATCATTAATATTATAGATAATATGAGTGAGGATCAAAGATTACAAATTTTACAATTGGACGATGCCACTTTGTCACAATATAATATCGAAGAGAAAAATCATATCAAGAGGATAAAACAAGGTATTCTTGCTAGAAAAAAGATGTAATTAAATATTTTATTTATTGATCTGTAATTATACTATTATTTACTTCCTCAACTGGAATTATATTCGTTTTGGATGGTTTCTTTTCCAATACTGGTAATGTTTCTTTTGTTTCTTGTTGAGCTATTTCACTCTGTTGGGTTTGTTCAATGACAGCTCTCAAGTCACCTTTTGATGACCTTCTAGGAAGAAAGAGGTTTTGGTATGATATTTGGAGTAGTTTCTTTCAGCTCAACTCGTTGAATAGCACTTAATGGATTTGAAGGGTTCAACAATTGCATCTGTGAGGAGGGCAGAATTGGTGAAATGGCAGACTCTCTTTCCACAAAAGCTTGGTCAATGTGTTTTTCCAAACTCTCAATCTTCTTTTCGTAGAGTTGAATTTTACGTTCCAATGTTCCAATACATGCTCCCTCATTGAATTTAGTATTCAACTTTTTCAATCTACTAAATTCTTGGATATAGAGACCTTGCATTCTCTCGTATTCTGAAACTTTGGAACTTAGATTGGTTATGGTGTTCTGGTATTCCAGAACTCTATCTACTGAGCATTCAATTTCCATTTGGTGTATCTTATCTCTTAACATGTCCATTGTTTGTTTGGTTGTATGTACATCTGTGTATTGGAGGACATCTTTCAAATTTTGAATTTCCAATCGAAGCTCGTTATTTTCCATTTGAGAAAAGTGTAGATTTCTCTTAGTTTCCTCATATTTCAATAATAGTTCTGTATCTCTATTATCTTGTTCACTCACTAGAGAAAGTAAAAAGCCCGCAGCTCTATATCGCATTTCGTTATTATCAGAAGCCAACTCTGCGACTTTAGACTTCCAAGCATTCAATTTTTGCTCTTTATGCATTAAAGAGATGTGAAGATCGTTCATTTGTCTGTGAATTGTTTCTTGAAGGTCAGAAACTCTAAATCTTAGCTTTTTGTTTTCTTCCTTCACTTGTTGCCATTCGAGCAGTCTCTTTTCGAGCCTATGTTGTGATTCCATATTTCTTCTCTTGCATTCTTCCGTGTCTTTCATTAATGTAGCTATCAAATTTTGCATTCTCGATTTAGCAGCCTCACTGTTATATCCAATCAAGGAATTAGAAGCTAGTTGACTTTGCAATTCTCTCATTTCAGCATCTTTGAATTCTAAACACTCCCTAAGAGTCTTGATCGTATCTTGATCCTTTTTCCTGTCGAGGGATTGTCGTTTTAACTCTTCCACCAACATATTCTTTCTCTCAAACTCGAATCGTATTGTATCCAGCTCTACTTGTAATTCTGTTGCGTATCTTTCCAAAGCTTGGCTTCTTAAATTTTCCTTTTCTTTCATTGTTCGTTCCTTTTCTCTATCGACAACATTCACTCTCCCAATACAAGCTGTCAGAATTCCTTTCACATCCTTCAATTTTTCAGTCATTATTTCCCTCACTGTTTTGCTTTGGCCTAGAGTGTCATCTTCGTCATGGGCGTCGCTACTAGTTTTATCCTGATGTCCCATCTCGTTTAACAACTTGTAAGACAATAAATGTACGCTGTTTACCAATAGATTTAAATGATAAAATTCCTGTTCCTCATTCTTTTGTTCTGTATAAATAGTTTTTTCAATATTCTCAATTCGAGATGAAAGAATATCATAATTTGGGAGAGTTTGTCTTGGAGTCCACAGTTGGTTTTGCTATTGATATGGTTTCCTTAATTGTTTCTTGTGGAATAAAATCATCCTCAATACCTTCCTCATCACTTTCCTGAAGATCATTTAGAGAGACAGTTTTTGATCCTGTTGCTGTTTGAAAGGTTATTGTGGAAGGATCTTTTGGATCTTTTTCCGCCCTCTTTTTTTCGCTCCTCCTCTTTTCAAGTAAGCTTTTGAATTCCTGTTGTTGCTTTTCCAATTTTTCTTTGTATTCTTTAGAAGGTTCAGCTTTAGGCCTTGATAGAGACTTTTCAGCTGATTTACTTCTCCTAGATTTTCCTGGTTTGAAATTTGGATTGAGTATTCCAACAAATCCTCTCTCATCTGTTGAATTTTTGTTTGGTTGTTCCTCCTCATAAAGAAACTCAATCGTATAAAATGTCTGATCAAATCCAAATCGAATTCTATCTCCATGATGTAACTGTTTTGTGACACTATCCAAAAACAATCGTTTATCATTCACCAATGTACCATTCTGTGACTGTAAATCAGTAATCATACAAGTGTATGAAGTTGCAGTCTTTCTAAATTCAATCCTGGCATGTTCAGGCGATATAGTCTTTCCATTATGTAATACAATATCACATTTATCGGGATCTTTTCCAATCACTATCTTTTTCTTCTCCAAAACATAATGAGCATCATTGGTTCCCTTCAAATATCCATACACTCTTTCCTTCTCCTCCAAAATTGTCTCATCCATATTGTTTGTTGTTGTTGTTGTTGTCTTCATGGTCTTGTAGAGAACAGTGTCGGAATTGAGGGTTGATAATAAATCAGTCATTTTTTTTGTAGTTATAAATATTTTGGCGCCAATTAATTTTTATAATTTCTTAATAAAATTTCTTCTTTCGAATTTTAATCAACTCGATTATCATTGATCTTAATAATACAAAATATAGAGTGTAAAACATAAATTAATGAGCATTCATAAATTCCTCAATATCTCCTAATCTAGATAAAATATCCTTGGCAATTACAGTATTATCATAATATTCGACCATGTCGAGACGAGCTACTTTACATAATTCATGTATGAGTGAAAGATTACCCTCTGAATGAATATATTTGAGTGTTTCAATCCATGATTCCACTGATTTGGCTTGCTTGATAATTAAGCTATTATCCTTATTGAGGAATTCGAATAATTCTCCTCCTGGAGAAACAATTAAGAGGCCTGATGACATGGCTTGCATGACGAGTCTTGCACTTTGATTTTCAGTTAATATCTGCAATTTGATATTAAAATTTGAGATTGTTTTGTGAAAAACTTACAAGTAATACATGATAATCACGATAGAATGATGGAAGCTCTACTTTTCTTGCATCTAAAGGTAATATTTCAATTGATGGTGGTTTGGTAAAGACAGTTTCAATTCCCAATTGCTTGATAATTTCCTGAGAGGTCTTATCATTGGAAGCAGATGTAAAATCTTGAATAAAAATGGTCAACTTGACATTGGATACTTGATCAAAACTTGTGGCAAATGATTCTACCAATAATTTGATTTGGTTTCTATTATTGAAATAAGAATTAAATAAAATAATTAAACTAATTACCTTTCCTTTTCCCAATCTGAAAACACGGACAAGTAATTGGTTGGAGCATTCTTGTTTTCATCCTGTTTGAATGCCAAAGTATCAACTCCATTTGGAATGAATTGAGTTTTGCTCTTCTTAATCCCCATTCGTTTCAATAACTTGGCATGTCGTTGCTCAGAGACCCATATTTCATCATATTGTTGCTTCATCTTGTTGACATCTTCTTGTTTAATCTGTTTAATATCACTCATAAACAGTCCAATGCAGTATTGTTTTCTAGGACAATTCCAATTAGGATCAAATGGAACAATATTAACGAGAGGAATGTTCGCATCAGAGTGAACAATATTCTTCATTCTATTGAATGCAATTCTATCACTCTCACTCACGTGAATTCCGCTCAGAGTTGTGTTGAGTTTGAGAATAATTTTACCCTCAATATTGATTGCATTTGAAATTTGTTGAAGTGATTGTGATGGTAAATCAGCTGGAATGGTATAGATTAGATTAATATTCTTAACTTCCAATCTGTTAAAGAATGAGTTCATGGTACTTTCATAGTATTGTTTGGAGATTTCAGATTCTGCATTTCTGAAGGAAATTTTCTCATCCAAACTACATGGTTCAGTATCTGAAATGATATATTCTTCATAATTTTCACTTCCATATGATTTCACGATATTTTCAGGAATAATTGGAGCTACTTGATTGTGTTCTTGAATTCTTAACAAGAAATCAAAGATATAATCCTTTCGGTAGTCCATTTGGAATCCACCAAAATATTTCCAAGTTTGCTTGAGAATCGATGCTCCATTAAAGGAAGGAATGAAAACAACCATTTCTTCCTCATCACTATCATTGGATTCCAATAATGCAGAAAGCTCTTTGCCATACATGTGAGGAGTAAAGGCAATTGAATGAGTAGTTTGTCCCTTACAACTTCTCAATTTCAAATCCCAACCCGAGTTCAGAATCTTTCCGCTCTTTTCATTAATTACAATACTTCCAACAAGAATTGAATCTTGCAACATGTAGTACGTATCAGTGAAGGAATGTGAAACTGGAATGGACAAATCAGTTATGAAAATAATCATTGCATTATCGTCCTTGATAGAATTGGCAATAAAATCACTCACACTTTGAACTATGCCCTTTTGTGAAGTTTCCACACGTGTAAAAAGTGATGGAATATTAGAATCACCACCAAAAATCACAAAATTAATTGATTCAACATTATCCTTTGCAGTTGAAGAGATTTGATTGTAAGACTTGATGAGTGAATCTTTCCAACTTTGTTGTTTTGGTTTTTCACATTGTTCCTTATCGAGAGTGCAGATAAATAAAAAGTAGACTGGTGGAAGTTTTGTAGATTTTCTTGTTTCTTCTACAGGTTTAGTATTTTCCTTCTTTTGTTTTTTCAGTTTAGAATTCTTTTTCTTTTTCTGTGATGATGTGGAGGCAACATTGGTTGAAGCTGTTGTTTTGGTTGACGAAAGTAAACTATTCCTTTCCTCCTTCTTCTGTCCCGTCTTCTTTTCCACCACCTTCTGCACTTTCTGTTCCTCCTTCTTTTCCACCACTCCGACTGTTGTTGGTTTTGTTTCTATTTCTGCCTCCTTTTCCACATGATCTGCTGCTACCTCCACATCTTCTGGTTGTTTGAGTGGTACTACCACTTCATTTTGTATGTTTTGATCGGGAATTGTGGCAACATGTTGAATTTTCATACTCATGTCATGTTTCGTATTTCCAATATGTTTGCCAATAAAGAATTGGAATAGAGTAATGAGGATGAGAAAACCCATCACAGCAAAAGCGATATTCTTTCGTGTGAGATGTTGACGCATTTTTTAATGTGGAATGATTGAGAAATCAACGTGTCAACAGTCCATTATAATCGATAATCCTTATTAAATTTTCAAATTAAGTCTGTAGCAAATTGGATTTTCATTTTAGGTATGTGATCCAATGATTATTCAGAAATAAAATTCCTTAATGAAATTATTAAAGGTTGATGATAATTTTAATAAATATCTCCATTGTTATTTATTAAATATCAATATTTTACTATTGATATTTAACCAATAACTCTTAAAATGTACAAGTTAGAATATCAAAAATTAAACTCGGAACATGATAATCTCATTATTTACAACAGGTACCATTATCTGTTTTTTTAGGTTCTTCATCTGTGATTGTAAGTCCACTAACTCGAGAACTAATTCTGTTATTAACTGGTTTTTGATTACTAATTTTAAAATTTAGTAATTTAGACAACTAATGTAAAAACTTACGGATTTTCTTGAATAGTTAATCCACTGACACCTCTTGTGGACATTCTGACAGAAGCTCTATGAGCTTGTGGAGATCCTCCCATAGGAGTATTTGCCTTCTTTTCAAGAATTCGTTTCGTCAGATCCAAGAAAGATTCTGCAACATTTTTGTTTGCTTTAGCACTGACTAGTAAGTGATTTGCTCCCACTGATTGGGCATATTCCAAAGCCTGTTCTTCCGATACTTGTCTGTGTTTAATCATATCACATTTGTTACCAACAATTGTAATAACAATATCATCCCCGAGAACTTTTCTCAATTCCATCACCCAAGTTTTAGCTCTATCAAATGTATCTTGGTCAGTAATATCATATACCAACAAGGCACCATCGGCATTTCTGTAATAAATTGGTCCAAGAGCATGGAATCTCTGTTAATATTAAATTTTGTTCATATTTTCAGTTATTAAAATTATTATTATAATAATATATTATTATTATTAAATTATTAAAATCAGTTTAAAATTCAATTTTTCCTCTTACCTCTTGACCGGCTGTATCCCAAACGGATAAAGTTACTTGTTGATTTCCAACAATAATGTCTTTTTGAAGATAGGTTGCTTGTATGGTCGATTGTTGGTTATCATCAAAAACATCTTTAATAAAACGGAGAGTGAGTGATGTTTTTCCTACTCTTCCTTCTCCCAAAAGGACAATTTTAAAAGACTTTTTGTTGTTCATAGTTTCCAATTTTTCTTCTTCTTCCTAAACTTAAAAAACTTTTTAAATAGATTTAATAGTAGTCGTCGTTGTGTGTTATAAATCTTCTGAGTTTTTAAATAATAACAAATTAATATCGTCTATTGATTTTATTATCTAACAACAACAATAATTTTAAAATCAAACGATGATAATGAATGATCCACACACGGAGTTTTTTTTAAAGTTTTTGCTAGCAAGGAATATGTGATGCTCATCAAAAAGCTTCGAAAATCCAACCCTCGGTTTGCTTTAAAAAAAAACCACTCCGATACTGTTGCTGTTCAGCTGCTCGATAGCTTTTTCGTAAGGCTTTGAATTTCCAGAGAATAAGATAATGAATGAAGGGCTCATATGTATTTTATTTGAAAGTGATGATGGAAAATGTTCCACCAGCAGAGTATTACAGCTGGGTTAATTAGAGGAGATTGAGATGGAAATTGGTCAAGAAGGGAAGTTTAATTCATTACTTGTCTAATTGGTCAAGTAGTCTCTTACAGCATAATAATTCCGAGAACTGGAAGACTCAATGTAAATCTTACTTGTATTCTTCTACTTGGAATGTACGTAATGGAATGATTTCGTGTTTACCTCAATGCGTTGTAATATTGAGTATTATACAATCGATTACAATCAAGAAGTTTAGAGTTCTGATATTCTAGTAGCGGATCATGTAAATGATATTTAACTTTATTGTTAATCTAAGTGATGACAGTAGAGAGATCTTACCCTCTCCATCACACGTACTAGAAGTTGAGTTTGATTTACTTGTCAGTTTTTAACTCAAGGAAGATGTTCCAAAACAAGCATGAAAAACACTCTAGATTTCGAACAATAATTTAAAAAAACAACATTACACAATAGACAATGGATATTCTGAGAGCCAAGCTATTTCCAAAGCATGCAGCCATGCTCTTGAGAGATCAGGTGTTAAGAACAGACAAGGAGTGGAATGTTCTTTCACATTCAAATGGTCAACCAGCTGCTTTCTTATTTACCTTGATGAATCCTGATAATTATTTGGCTGCCAAATATCAGAATAGAATTCTCACACAAGATGAATTAGATAAGTCATACGTTGAAACCACTAAATCGCTTCTCAACGAAAGGGACGACATTTATTCGAATCTAGACGATTGGTTCAAGAGAGAACTCTCAGATCTAGATAGTAACAAGGAAGATCTTGAAGAATACTTTTCCTATTTCAAACAACATGATACTATCAGCATGCTCAAAGTCCATGAAAATATATACGAAAGATGGAGTCAATTCTCTTTCATTGAAAACCCAGAACAACCACAAAAACCAACCATCACATCTCAAAACAAAGATCGTTCTCACTTTGTCCTCAATGTAAAAGTACTCGACGAAGATTATGCCAAGGAACATCCAACAAAACCACCACGTTACATTCCAGGAGGAACAATAGCCTTCTCTGTCAAAACTCAATACATTGATGGTAAGGAATACAAAGTTGGTTTGGCTGGTTCTGGGTGGTGTAACAAAAAGTACAGAGATCATGGTGCTGATGTGAAATTCTCTGCTTGGTACATGAAAATTCTGTTAATGTACCAACTTGGTATCAGATATTGTTATGCTCATGTTTTTGCTGACAACGCAAAGAGTTTGTCTTATATTTCAAAGAGTGGAATGGTTCCATCTCGATTCAGGTTAAAGTTCCTTGGGTTCAATACAAATATTAGTGGAAAGGATGAGGTCAGAAATAAGGAATTGATTCGCACACAAAAGCAAATTAACGAAGTTGAAGAATCAAATGCTGCTTCTGATCAATCTGCTCAATTAGTTTCTTTGGAAGAGTACAAGACTTTGATGGAAAGAGTGTATGGGAAGGCAAACTTTTTGATTACTCAACTCGAAAAATTGTACTACCATCCAAATTTTGCTGGTTGTTTTGTAGATCCTCAAAATCAAGTCACTTTCCAACTTTGGAGAGCTAAATATTCAGTCGACCAAAAGACAAAGGCTCAAATGCCTGCATTTGTTGTATACAATACCAGTCATACAACTAACTGTAACAAGAAACTAACAGAATCTCAGTGTGAATCTATCATTAATTCACTCACTCAAAAGATCTTACCACAAATGTGTGGCAATGTGGATACCAAATTAGTCAATTTGGTCTTTGCTACTCACGGTGGATCAATGTATAAATATCTCTTAAAGAGATACTCTGATTTGGATAGCATTTCATATGCTTCCTTGTATTATACACTTCAAGATAATATGAAATTCATCAAGAAGGTGAATCCAGAAACTGATCCAGTTGCAAGATTCCTTCTCCTTCCGCCTCAACCATCCTCAAATCCAGATGAAGAGGAACATAACTTGTTTTTGGATGTAAGAGATTGCACCGGTAAACCAATGATTTGGTCCAACCAAATTAGGGATACTGAAATGGAATGCTTGAATGAGGATAAGGGTGTTTTCAAAGTAATAGAAACTCCAAATGCTCCATTCAAAACTTCCAAGCTGTAATATAAAAATTTTGTTTCAAATACATCCTTAATACTTTTCCAAATATTGAATAATAAACACATAAATCAAATGATGAATCAATTCATTAGAAATAATGAATACTATTTCTAATATAAAATCTTTTTTTATTTAAGCACTTTGGACAGCAAGTTTAGCCAAAACAGCAAAGTTTGGAACACCAACACCAGAGATGGCATCGGCACCTTGTGTTGCTGGGAAACCAGGGCAAGGAGAAACAGCATTGTTACCTTGAACAATATCGAAAGTAGCACCCTTAGTATTCAAAACAACCTTGTACAACCATGGATTCAAGAAACCCAAAGGACCCTTACCAGCCTTGAATCTCAAATCATTCAATAAGGAGATAATACCAGCAACTGCAGGAGTGGAAGCAGAAGTTCCAGCAACAGATTGGATTTGTCCATTGACAACAACTTGATAACTATAAAGTGTTAAAATTTCAAAAATTATAGAAATACATACTCAACACCGAGAGCAGCAATATCTGGGTACATTCTACCATTAACATTGAAATAAGTGGTTGGTGGAACAGCATTTTGAGACAAATAAGCAGTGACAGCATCAGCTTGATACTTTGGACGTGGATAGCTAAAATTATTAGATTCAACAAATTAGTACTTTGAAAAACTTACAATGCAGAGAAACCACCACCACCCCAACTGACAGATCTTTCAACATATCTGGAATCTGGGCGAGTAGCACCAACTGAAGTAATAAATGGAGAGGAAGTTGGCCATTCTGGTTCGAAAGAATCACCAGAATCAGAACAACGAGCACCATTGTCACCAGAAGCAATCAAAATTGATCTACCAGTAATGGTCAACTTTTGGAATTCCAAATCGAGACTAGTCAAGTAATCCTTTGGCATGTACTTTTCAACACCTCCATATGAAATACTATGAACCCAAGCACTCTTGTCACCCATCTTTTGTTGAGCAATGGCCCAATACATGAATGGATCTTCATCATCGTACTTCTTTGGAGTGGAGTTAATTGTGGTATTAATCAAATAACCAGTTGAGATAATATATTGAATATCGAGAGCAGCTTCAACACCTGGTTCAGAATCAACATTTGGACCAATAATGGTTGGCTTGGTAATTGGCAAATTGTAAGTTTGTTGGAATTGGAGCAAATCTTCAACTGAAACATATTGACCTAAGAATGAACCAACAGCTTGTGAGCTCTTTGGTGAAGTGCTTGTTGGAAGAGAAATGTTATATCTTCTCCAGAGTTCTTGTGGAGTAGTGAGGGAATCACTGGCCATGACACGAGTTTGCTTGGCCTTATGTTGGAAAACTGGGAAATTGTGAACACCAATCAAAGTCTTGACAGCATAGGACAATGGTTGTGGGAGAGCGAAACCTTGTTCAGAACGATAGATAATCTTACCAGATTCCTTATGAATGAATGGAGTCATCTTAGTTTTAAAGTAACGATCGATGGACTTTAATGGCATATCGACAGTAACAAAGTTTTCATGAGCAGAAACTTGGACAATCTTGGCTTCTGGAATGGATTTAATATATTCCATAACCATGGACTTGTGGGAGGAGTGAGGAGAGGTCAATTTGGCAACTTCATCCATTGTCATGTACTTTCTGAACAGTGGTGATTCTGGATCAGTGATGGCTTCAAATTTAGAGTTCAAAACTTCGAGATTTTGGGAATGCAAAGCAAAGGTAATCTTGGTACGTTGATTATTCAAAACTTCACCAACGATGTTTGGAGAAATGTTGGCATGGTCAAAGAAACGAGTCCATCCTTGAGGAACAAGAGGAGCACTATGTAATTGGACGTATTGGGAATTTAACAACTTTTCGGAAAGTTGTGCATTGGCAAGGGAGAAGATAACACAGAGTGTGAGTGCTATCAGAAGGGATTTGACCATTTTTTTTGTGTATTTGATGTGTTTGTGAAAATTGGTGATTGGGTTATTTAAAGGGAACTGGACTTTTTTTTTACTCCGTTAACGGAATTTGAACTCCTATTCAAAATAAAATAGGAGTGCTTGTAAGGTTTCAAAATGGTTAGTTAATGTACTCCAATCGCTCCGTGAACCATTGAATTTCTGAAGAGAACATTTGAGGATGGTTTTTGAAGAAAGTTAACAATTGCTGATATCTTTCCTTCTCATCAAAACCAATACAGTGTTGCAATTTCCTCAATTCTACTGGACACAACTCTAATGGACGTTCATCACTCTCTTCCATGTGATTTGAGCCATTCATTGCGCACTTGTAATAGATGCAGTGCTTAAAGCCAAACATGTGTCCAATCTCATGAGAAGCCACTTTGCAACTCCTCCTCAATATATTTCTCTCAATGTCTGAGGGAGATTGTGAATGGTCCTCACCATAGAAATCCGGATGATATCTTGCAAATGAAAAAACTCCTACTCTCTCCTCTAAAGAGGCAAAACCAAAGACAAAATTCCACTCATCCCTTGGATACAGATCTACCATTGTTACTGCAATGATACAGTAAGCATCCTTGGGAATGACCTTTTTGAGATATTTGAGAATGTCAGGGGCTTTGTATTGTTCAACTCCGTCATTAAGTCGGGTTGGAAATGTTTTGTAACCTGTTGGATCTTTGAATAGCTTAACTTCAACTCCCCAATAGAATTTCTTAAGAAATTCAACTAGAATGGTCATGGATGGATATCTGGTAGGTTGATCTTCTGGAAATTCCTCCAAACAGCAAATATAAATTACATTTTGTTTTGATCCTCTGCAGGAATAATTGAATATTGAAATTAAATGATTTAAATGAATCAATAGAAATATTTCATAATAATTGATTCAAAATAGATTAAAGTTAATAAATTGAGATTATCAATATTCTACCTACTTGATCCTATTGAATGAACCTCTTTCATAGGATGGAAAGGTTTGCCCGACTTCCTTATGTTCAACTAACCATGATCCTTTCTTTTGTTTTCCTAATGGAACGAATGCATCCTCATCATAATAAATCTTAATTTTCTTCGGAGGCAATGTTGATTTATCCAAAGCTCTTTCTCTTGCCAACTTGGTTGATGGAACAAATGAAGACATTTTTTCTTTTGTGTTATCTGTAAACCACAGACTATTATTAGAACAATAGCTCTTATTAGATTGATATTAAGGCGTTTTATATGCTTACCGTAAGCCTTCCTAGCTCAGTTGGCAGTAGCGCTGTCCTAGTAAGACAGAGGTCTTGGGTTCGATTCCCAAGGGAGGCAATCTTTTGGCTGTTAAGCCACAGATTCGAAATCTTGCCACCCATTCTACTCATTCGTATAATATCATTTCGGGAGAGATACGATGCTAACAACATTCATATGAAACTCACCCATGATAGAAAGTTCTGCTTTTTGGTTGAGATAACTCATTTCGCTTTTATCTGTAAAACAATGGAACAACAACTTCATCTCTTATCAACAACGCGAAACTTGCTTCTCCTGCAACACATAACGACATCTTTACTTAGCAACACAACCAACAGTAATGTAACTTCATCAGCAGGTGCTGCTAGTAATATTGGACAATTCTCACTCTTCAGACAAATCACCCTCGGAATGAGTGCACCGTTCGTATTGGTGTTTGCTTTCCTCTTCTTAATTGTTGTGATAAATTATGCAATTCAATATAAATATTTGGCGAGGAATCAACATATACTATTCGGATTATTGATTGTCTTATTGGCGATTGTAAATTTGAACATGTGGGTGAGGGAGGCAAATGAATTATTGTATTTGATAAGTGATTCGAATGCCGTGTTGGTTTCTTCTTCGATAATGAAGGGAATTGGTAGAGTTTGTAATAATTTGGGAGTTTTACTGTCTATTCTGATAATGGCGCATATTTCAATGGTTTTGTAAGTTTTTCAGTCAATGAATTGTAATTTTACAATAAACAATTTATTCGAAACAGTTTTAAAACTTCCGAATCAACAGGAAATGTTACAAAAAAGACTTTCAAAAGAATTAGAATCACGGTCATTATATTTCTTATAGCCATTTCCCTCTTTGTATTTCTTTCAGCTAGTTTATGTCTCTTATTCGGTTTCGCCTCAGCTTTCAAACTAGTGGACGAATCCCTTCTATCCAATCTCTTAATAGGCCTCATGGTCTTCGCCTCACTCCTTTTCCTCATTTCCATAACCATCTTTTCCATTATCCTAAACTATTCCGGACGATTATTAAGGAAAAATCTCAAAATCGCCAGAGATCGAGTAGACTCCCTCAGAAAAACTCTCAACAATCAGAATGCAACTGATAAGAGTTTGGAATCGAGTTTACAAATGAAAAAGAAGGCACTTCGAAATGCAACTCTTTTACAATATGGAATTACAATTTCAATGATTATTCAGTTTTGTGGGTTTGTGTTCATTCCATTTTCATTGTTGTGGCCCTACTGCACGGTGATTTTTCATGGGTTTTATAATATTGGATATGTTTGTTTAGTTTGCTTTCTATTAGCAATTTATTCGCCACTTTATCAAGTTCAAACTATGTTTAGAAGGATGAGTGTTTCGTCTCAGAAAAAGGAATCTCCAAGAGCTGCTGTTAGTGTCGAAAGTGGTCCAATAAGTCAAGAATTAGAAACTGGAGCTCCAGTCAATCGATCCATTAATGAAATGATTTCAGAAATGAGAGATTTCAAGGCGAAGGATAAGTCAAATGTGGATGAATCATACACATGTGTTGAAATTGTTGTGGAAGATGAGCAACAAGTTTGAAAGTTTCTTATTTCTGAATAGTTTTCTTTCGAATAATTGTCCTTCCTCATATTTGTGAGATTCAAAAATTCAATACGAATCTAGAGCTATGAGAAATATTTGAGCTGTACTTTTTAATACACAAGAACCGAGTACATGTTCCAAAATCCGATGATCGAATCATTTAAATTTTCATTATGAAAATTAATGATGGAAATATCCAATAAAAATGGTAATCATCATTAGGTTGAACTTTCTAATAAATTCTCATCAAGACATCTTACCTAAACTCTTCCGATTAGCAAGCCAACATGTCCTTCTTCAAACTCGATTCATTTCTTCCCCTTCATTCTCATCATTTTTTTTCACAATTTCCAACACAATACAGATTGGTCAACCAATCCTATCAACCAAAAACCCAACAACTCTAATACCAACCTCACCCAACAACTCTCTCCACTACAGTAAAACTACAGTGCTGTGATAAATGAAAATCATTTCCTTGTTCATAACAAACATATGGTTCGTGTACACTAAATTCAAAATCTCTCTCGAGTGATGAGTAGTGGATAAACCCCTTAACAAGCCAGTTGATAGTTTTTAATATCAATTCACCCAAAAGTAAATGTTTTATTCTCCTCATCTACTATAATATAGGTTTCCTCTAATTTTATTAGAAAGTGCCCTAATTGACTCAAGGTTAACTAACTCTATCTGATACTAAATTTGCACAAGTTATTCCAGCGAAAATGAATTTTCTCCAATTTGCTGTGTATGGCAGGGATTCGATCATCCAAAGAAAATTGATAGTTGCAAAAATACCAAAATGGTAGTGAAGGAAAATTGTGATGTGACCTTGGCATATGACGTTCACAAACTTTGGGGAAATGTTTTTACGCGTTAGTTGAAAATTTCAGAGAAGGTTTCAAGAGGAATAATCATTTGTTTCTTAAATGGTATTGTCTACAAATTGTGTTATCTGTTGCATGCTTTCAATTCGAAACTGTGAATGAATTGCAACTACATTCTAAATAATCGAGAGACAAATCGTGATTGGCACCGCATAATTCTATTCTCCTGTTGCAACTCCTCACAGAAAGACCCATTATTACAAACACCAAAACGAAACCAATTTTCAATTCGAAACTCTACCCATTTACAACTGTAAATACAGCAATTTTCACAACACACTTTCCACCATCCATACTACACCTCATAAACTTGTAAAATTGCAAAATTCCATATCTCATATTCATTTGTAAACTCAAATTCTGCTGCTGAAGAAAACTTTGTTCAACTCAAACAAAAAACCTGTTTTCGGAATCATTTGAAAATCCCCTGAAAAATCATTCCCAAAAACAATCGGTGGGTTTTCCGATAAAAATTTATGTCAATAGTCGGAGGGCTGGATTCTAAAAGTGGAGGTAGAAGATGAAGAAATCTTTTCACCACGCACAGTTAATGTTGGCTGGAAGGTGTGGTAGAAATCACAAGGTTATGTTTCTTTGCTTGTTTCGAATAATTGTTGTGCAAAATTTAGTTTGTGTATTGTTCACCATTCATGGTGGTGACTTCTTCTGCTATCTTCCAAAAGTATTGACATACCTGAATGGGAATTTTTGAAAGGCCACACAAGGAGTCTATGCATCCCTCTATTCGAAACATATTTCACAAGGCTTTCGTCTGATTTCTTCCAAGCCAACATCAAAAAAAAAGAATAAGTGTTTGGTTTGTAAGAAAGGTTATACCCAACCAAAACCACACTCCTCGCTCCACTAGTGCCAAATACCAATTTTGTGTTTCGCAACAGGTTTATTTCCCCAAACTATTCGAAACAATTTGCTCAAAAAAAAACCAATCAAATTCTATTTAACCTACTTCTACCGAGAATCTTTGCATCACGCAAATATTTATTGACACAACCAGCATTTCGTCTAATTTGTTGCTGGTCAACCAAGTCGTTACTCTTTGCGATCATTCCAGATCAATATACAACAACTTTACACAAAGACACACAATTAATCTTTGTTCATCTACCACCAACCCTCTCTCTTCAACATAGAATAACTTTATTCTAAACAAACTAATGGACTCTATGGCAATCATTGGCGACAAGACCAAACACAAGAATATTCCCAACGAGGATGGAAGCAATCTTTGTGTATGTTGTAAGCGATACAACCTCCACTACTCTAAAAAGTATAATATCAATGCAAGCAACAGAGATGCTGTAAGTATTTTCACCTACCTTTGAATTATCCTAAACCCTTCTTCTTTCCATTTTCACACAATCTTCTTCATCATCATCTTCATCATTAATATTCATCATCATCATCATCACATGTGTATGAATGCAGTATGTAGCAGCCTTCAACTTTGAGGTGCCAATTGGCGTCTGTTGCAACTCTTGTTATAACAAGCAGGTAAGTAAGAATATTCTCTCTCGATAGATTTTAATGAATATATTGATGAAACATTATCATCAACAACATTTTGCCTCCTGCTGCTGTTGTTGTTATATTGTGAATGTGTGTGCTGAACGATTGCCTCATTACCATTAATAACAATATTGGATTCGGAATTGTAAATTGTCCTTCTTTCCATTTGCGCGCGAAAAATCATTCTCAATCATGGCCTACAATGTGTGCTATCTTCCATGCTGCATTTGCGTTTCGACACACAACATGCTGTGTTGAACCCTCAATGTCTTTATCATCAACAACACACATGTTGATTACCATGATGTGTATGTGGTGGCCACTACTTGGATAATCATTATCATCTACCAACACATGTATATATAGTATCGATTTAATAAGAATCAAAATGGTAATAGTCACCATTCAAATGGATGTGGTGGTGATAATGAAAATAATCAAACGGAAAATTCAGAGGTAAAACCAAAGAGAAAACGAAATTCAAGGAAATTATCCCTTGCTTCTTCATCATCTGCATCTTCTTCGAAAGAGGAGGACGAAACCCTTCGAATTGATGAAGAGGAAACTTCATCTAATAATTCTCTGAAAAGATCATCTAACTGTTCCTCTTCTGATCAAGAGGTTTCATCATCAAAGAAGAGAAAACGTTCATTGACTTCGTTGGTGACGACCACAAACACAACTACCACAGTTGACCAAAATAATCCAGTTGATCAATTACAGAATTCACAAAATGATTTGTTGACTCCCTGGAATGCACTTTCAAATCAAGATGATGAATTCTTGAATTTATTGGAAAGCATTCCCACGGATAATAATTATGTGAAATCGAATAATCAAGTCGAAACCCTTCTTCCACAAATTCCACACCAACCAACAACTGCTTACTCTCTTCAATCATTACTGAATGAAATGGCCAATACCATTCCAAATAATAATAATATCCACAATTCTTCAACTCCTCAATATTCCAACATGATACTTTACAATCAATTTAATAATAACAATACGAATAATTTAAATACAGCAACAGTGAGTTCTACAGCATCCTCTCCTTCCAAATCATTTGTGGATATGGTTTTAGGACAAGACACAACCACCAAAATGTTAAATTCTTTGGATATTAATGAATTGGCCATGAAGAGAATGAAAGCCACAACCAGTAATGGACACAATCAACAACAAGATCACCATCCATTGATGGGCATTCCAAATGTACAGTTAGCATCTGCTTCGAATAGTAACAATGAAATGGTTCAGCCATTTTGTATTCTAGATCAATCCAATAATTCCAATTCCAATATTACTAGTAATATTACTAGTAATAATAACACCACAACTCCAAATATCATGACATCCAATTTATCAACAAGTGCAGCTGCTGCTCAATTCTATAACACGTCTCCATCCTCAGCTCCATTCCTTTCTCAACTCTTCTCCTTACCATCATCCAATTCACATCAACAATATCCAGTAGTGACTCCTCAATTTTCACCAAATGGAACTGCTCAAGCTGCCATGTTTGTCATTTTCTTTGATGAGACGAAGATTTTAACAGTGGCAGATTATTCACATTATGAAAATTCACTCATGACTTCCAAGTTTTCAATTCACAAATGTTGCACATTCTCATTCTTGTGTGAACAATTGAGTGAAAAGATGGTCAATGAGAAAAAGTTGTGGAATAATAACATGTTAAAATCCATAACGCAGATCAAGTTGAAGAGAAATGGAGTATTGACACCAATTGACCCATACACAACACCTCAATTACAATTTGAGCATGGTGATGTTTTATTGGTCCATTTGGTTTAGTTTACTTCTTCTTTAAACAGTACATTCTGAGAGCAAATAAACCCTTTTCCCAATTTTTCTGTTTGGTATTTTCAATAACTTCAAATTTGGATTGAACTTGTGAAAATAAAAACAAATAGTGATTATTACTACGAGTTATTGAGCCATCATCTGAATCAACAACAAAACCCTTTCCTGAAATATTCTCCTTGAAGCACAAAACTCCTCCATCAACTAGTAATTCATAACAATATTCCAAAAATTTGACAAAATCTCTATCAGTCAAGAAACAGGCACACCATTGAACCCAAATACACTGTACAATGTCAATAAATTTTCAAAATGAATAAACCTACATGATATTTTCCTTTACATTCTTCTGGAATGACCCTTGACAATTCATGCAATGCACAAGCATAAGTCTCCTTGATCTTGTTGCATTCTTCCTTGGCTTTAATCAAAAATTCCTCATTAACATCCTCACAATCAATATAATCGAAATGTTTAGACAGTAAATTTTTAGTAACACGTCCATTTCCACTATTTTAACATTATTAAATATTAATTAACAATATTATTTTGTTACATCCAAAGTAATAATAATATCGTCATCATCATTAACAATTATTTTTCTAATCAAATACAAATAAAACATACCTTCCGCATTCTAAACAATACATGAAAGACTTTTCTCCTTCTCTACCTGGTGTAACATCCTCCAAAACTTTACTCAATAAAAGCGAACTCTCTTTAATATCCCTATCGTGAACATGAGTAAAACCTCCCAACATTCCATTCATATCATTCGTAACCTTTTCCTTCCAATAATCTGTTGATTTTTGATAAAAATCCTTCTCTGCAACATCCCAAAAATCCTTCAATGATTTATAATTTTCATCATAATCGGAGGAAATTCCAATCTCATCAACAAGTTCAGAATAATCTAACTCTCCATCATCGGCCATTGCTGTTTCTCCTTCTCTTTTCATTTTTTTTATTCATCATCTTTTTCAATTTTTAATTTATTTACCGAATGATGATGATTTAGAGTTTGATTTGATATTAAGAAGAAGAGCATCATTTGCTTTAACGGAAGTAATACATAAATATAGAGGCAAACACACTAGGAATATTTGCTATAAATTACCTCATTAAGGACCTCCAAAAAAAAATAACCAGCAACCTTATCAACATATTTGGACCTTACTTGGTGGGGACCAAATGCTTGCTGTATTGCAATTTTGTTCTCTATCTATTATTTGTGGGCAGCTTAGGCTGCATTGTTGTTGCATGAATGGGGTAACATTTAGAAGGGTTGTTGTTGATGTTGCTGTGCGGGAAGGCTTATCAACAATCTCAATTTTTTATACAATCGATAATGATTGAGAACTGTAGTCAACTACGGTCGATCAATAGAGAATTCATCTTTGATTTAATACTATTGTATAAGAAGATACTATGAGAGAGAGGAGGTGGATACAATTTGATTTGGTAATACACTTTTCTGGACACTTTAAAATAAATCTGGATTGATTCAAGTCGAACACTCAACCTTTCAGATGTGAACAATGATCTATTTAACCCATTATCTGTTAGCTTACCCAAATTGTGATCTTTTGAATAGTCAAAGAGCAATACTTCGTACTAACCTCAGACAAGTATGAAATAGTTTAAATGTCACTTTGGAAAAATAACATAAATTGCAATGGTAAACGAGTAGACAAAGAATCCTCTCTCACAATAATACTAAGGGATCATTGTTGGATGAATAATTTCTATTGTGTCCAATCCCTAAAAGAGCCACAATATCAAAAAACAAGAACCAAACACATTTTGGCAAAGAAATCCTTTCGCCATAACGATCGTACAATCTTGCCATAGACTTTGGACAATACGTGTATAATCCATAAAGTGAATGAACTATCGTATCGTAATATAAAACCATACAGTACGAATGTCCAATTGATCGTTGAAAGGAAACATAACCAATATCGTGCACACCAGAATTGTTATGTACGCCAAGTTATTTGGTTGAAATTGTACCACTCAAAGCAACTTTGCTTTAATCTTCAACAAAAAAGAAATACAATTAAACCAATGCCAGATAACAGCATGAAGAAGAAACAAACAAGATCTAATTGCAATCAAAAGCAGTTGGTTGTTGTGGAAAACAAGCAACAACAAATTCCACACTGCTCACTTTTAGTCTTTGAATCGAATAAGAAAACAAATAAGAAGAGAGAAAATCCATTCGATGGCTCGTGTGATATTTCCAACTTACTTTTACAGAGTGATTATTCTTCACACTCACCATTGACTCATAACTCATTCGAAAGTAAGAAGAAGAAACGAAAGCATTCGACTGATTCATTACCACCTCCTCATTCAAATCAAAACAGGGAACAACTACCATTAAGTGGCAATTCTCCAACTCTAAATAATCAACATTCAATAATGAATCCTAATCGAATGATGGTTACAAGTGAACAACAACCATTGTCCACTCCATCTCCATTCACTTCCTCTCCAGTTCTATCCAATTCGTCGACCAATTCGTTCAAGATTCCACAACAACTCACAAACCGAAATCAAACCAATCAGATTCCACTCTTACTTTCAATAACCACAATGGGTAACACAGATTCAAACACACAAAATAATCACGATTCGTTAATTTCTCCACATTTAAACAATGGAAGCAATTGCAGTAGTGGATTATCTTCTTCCTTTTTCGAGGATATTTCCTCCTCAA
The DNA here is from genome assembly GCF_000004985.1 of Naegleria gruberi. Lineage (NCBI taxonomy): Eukaryota > Heterolobosea > Eutetramitea > Acrasida > Naegleriidae > Naegleria > Naegleria gruberi. The sequence continues at coordinate 182,261 of NW_003163322.1, read as the reverse complement.
TTCTGTATCTAGTCACTGGTAAAAGAGATCATGAGCGAATCAATGAAGAATCTCTTACCAATCTAACCAAACAGCAGTCCTGTTGTTGCAATCCATCCAGTCAACACCAAGATTCAGAGCACCAACATTACAATAGAAAATCCATCCAAACTCCCTCAACTACAGTTTCACAATCACCATCATTTCCCTCACCAAAACACTCACTACCATCCATGTCATTGACTGGCGATATTTGTGTAATGCATGACGACCTGAATCCAAACCAATCAAAACACCAACCATTCAATTATGGAAATAGTGGTCCTTCTTCAAATTGTTATCTGTTTCCAAATAGTGGCAATGACCAACCATTTGGTTTAGAGCAGAGGGCAGGGTTTTCAATAATGGCCAATACAGAAAAGAGTTTCAGAACTAGAGGTTACGATGCGCAACATTTGTCGGAGGATGAAAGTGAGGGAGAGAATTCGATTCGTTTCCTACCTAGTATTGCATCTCTATTAGAGAGAAAATAAAATTGCAATTATGAAATTGTAAACGTTGAGTGTTTTATTTGATATTGTATTGAAAACTTGTCATGCAATGGAAATCCGTGTTGTATGCTGTTGGAATGTTTGATTCGAATAAATGCATCAATAATCCAAACTAATCATATAAATAAACTCTTGCTCAACAATATTAATTCCCAATAATACTCAATAATCATTGTAATGCAACTCAACCAAGTTCAATAAATCCAAATGAACAACATTTAGTAATTCTCTATTTTGGACACAAACACATTTTTTGACATTTTGACTGTTGAAAGAACCACCAACTATTCTCCTTGTCCAAATAGTAGCCACAAACAACCAATCAATTGGCGCCAAATTTCTAACAAAGTAAAAACCCAAAAAAATGCATAGATTCTCGTTTTTCGAATCTCGCCAAAACTGAAGCTGTTGCATCTCGATCTTCAGTCAAGCAAAATTCTTTTGGTTTTTTCGAGGATAATACCATCACGTTTATATGAATTCTGCACATTGGTAATATCGGGATGCAATCAACGAATAATTGGCAACAGGACGCATCATGATCTGCTGTACGATGTGCTGATTTTGTGCTACTCCTGAGAGTGCTGGTTTGAATAAATAGTTGGAGAGATGATTGCGTTCTGAGAGAAAAACCAAATCTAAAAAAACAAACAAGATTCTACTACAATTTTACTTTGAACAGTAACTGCCCAGTTGTGACACAACGTTTATTGATCGAATCAAATTTTATAATTATTATTATCATTGCATCGGAAAGAATGAAAGAAAACAAATCAGATTGTCAAGAGCATTCTCATCAAGTGAGATATCATCCTTATAGTAAATTGCCTTCGAAACAAGTTTTGGAAGAATTGACTAATGATTTTCCAGATATTGATTTATCAAAGAATCCAATTAAGGGAAAGATGGGCGAAATATTACAAATTCTATTTGCCATGGTAATTCAAGAGACACTTAATTGTGAAGGTTATTTGCCAACTGCTTCGTCGGATGGTGGTGCAACACACCAATCCACCACAACCCATCTCAATATTCCAAACAATACACCCCAACCAAATCAATTCGCTAACCATGATGGAGTTAAGGAAGAGGAGCAAGAGGAAATTTCTTGTGGTGAAACACCATCCCTTGAAATTTACACCCCTGCCACAAGTGAACCATTAACAACTTGGGAGCAATCCAATGCAGTTCCTTCCACTAGTTGTGCCTTGTCCACAGAAACTATAAAGTCACCGTCATCACAAACAGTAAAAGAGGAACCAGAATCGGAATAGAGACCATCCAATAAGGATCCACAATTGAGAAAGCTCACATTTGAGAAATCAAGTGGTGATTAGTTTTATCACCCTAACTCTTGTAAATTCTCATTAAAACACACAGACCTTGCATTACACTGAATTGGCCATGGAATATTTAAAGGACAAATGAAGAAACGCCTATTAAGGAAGATATTGTTCCAACGGAACAACTTGCATTACAAGCCTCCTGTTTGGAGATGATAACGATCGTAACATTCCTGTACAAGCCGTAACAGCGAGAGAAGAATAAAGCACCCTGTTTACTATTTTCTGTGCTCTTTTCATTTCAAAAAAAAGAGATGAAATTCAGCATTGTGCACTTTGAGAAACCTTCTTCTGCCAATACCACCCACAACTCTTCAGACAATGTTTTATCATTCTCTCAACAAAATTCGCTGAAACACCACTCCTTCTCCTCTAATAATGCTTCATTCTCTGGTGGGAGAAAATCACCACCAAATCAAAAACTTGTAATGACTCGAAGAACTGAAATTCTGGAGCCATTGAAAAAGTTAGATGATTTGAAACAGATTCAATTATCAATTATTCAACAACGGTTGGCTCAATCAAACTCTTCGAGTCAATCAAGGAAATCACCTGAATTGAATAGTTCCACGACGAAGGTGGCTCAATCTCTTCTAAATCAATCCATTGTGAGTAGGAGGACAGTTCCACCTCCTCAAACAATTCCTTCCCAACATACTCATGTTATTCTCCATTCTCCTGTGAATACAGTTCATTACGAACAAGCTACTGCAACTCTTGCTATACCAATAATTTACCAGCACCAAACCAATTTGCAAATTCCACACAATCACCATCCCATGCTTATTCCGAATACAATCAAATATCAAGCACCTCAAAATTACCATCACCTCCCTGTAAATACTCCACCAAAACCAGCATGTACAGTATCGTATGAGAGAGTAGTGTCCTATGAACGCCCTCATGCTCCATCAACCATGAATCCTCCTCATCAACACCATGCTCCAAGCTCTCTAGCTCTACAAGCAAAATCAGCTCAGGAGCACTCTCCACATCCTCCTCCTCAATACTCTAAACAAACCATTTCAAAACCTTCCAAAATGTCAGAGAATGCATCATGTGGAAGAAAAATCAAACGAGTTTCCATTTCCTTCAATGAACTCCTCAATGAAGACCATGAATTTAAATCAAGCCATTAATTAAACTCATTCTTATTGAAGGAATTATAAACTGTCGATTCAATGTTCAACTTTATTCTCAAAGCAAAAAGAGTGAATAAGTTTTACTTGCAAAGAGTCAATTTTCCTTGAATTTCCTTTTCTAAGGGAGATGAAAAAACCGTATCTCCACCATGGAGTGTTAAGGCAATGGTTTTTATTATCTCTCATACCATGGTATTACCACAATAATGGAAACACGATGAACAAGCAAAATTGAACAGTATTTTGACAATGTTCATCATGATGAGGATTCTATAGGATAAATCAGAGAGGACGTGGAAGTAATCGGATTGTATTTTTCTCTCTAAATCACTTTTGAAGAAATGAGAGTTATTTGTTGTTTTTGTAAAATGGTTAAATAATTGTTAAATAATTAAAGTATTTAAAAAAAAAATGATGCCACAGCAAAGTAATCAAGGCAATTCAAAAGATCATCCAATAGTAGTGGACGAAGAAGATGAAGGAAAATTACCAATAACAACAACAACTAATAATAATAATGGTAGCAATGCAATTATTGATCACCTCTCCGATGAAGGTTTGTTTTAACCGATCAATTTATTAATATAATGAAACTCTTCCGATCTGTGATCAATTTAATCTTCTTCATAACCTCCTCTGATTAATACTTTACAATTATTCTTGATAATATTAATAATTAATAATATAAATTTATAATTAATTAGAAAAACGATTGAATGAATTTGTTGAGAGAAAATTTCCAGAATGGAAGGACGATAAATCAATGCTCTTTTACATGAGCAATTTTAAAAAGTCTAGACAAATTAATATCAATGATTGGGATACTAGATTAAAGTTTTGGAGGAATGTTCTCTTATCGATCATTTCGGAATTTTATAAAAATTCAATCTTGATTGTTACGATTGGCCAAATGAAAACTTTCATGAGTAGACGTAAGAAGAGTGATGAAGGTATTGTGGAAACTACATTGGGATGGCAAACTATCATTGTAAGTTTTGAATTTTATAAACTTGATAGAATGATTGAATTTATACAGCAACAAATGATTCATGATGGAGATTTGATTTCAATTAATGAATTTAAAAAAGTGTATGATATTAGTAATAATCAGGGAATAACTAGTTGGTTGGTGGATGTGGCCACAACATGGTTCTTTGGAAGACAAAGTTCCTTGACCAATACTGGATCAGATGTTGCTGTAAATAATACCAAGATCCATGAAGATAATCAATATATTGTCATGAAACCTCTCAAGGAAATAACTTATAATTTTATTAGAAATGCAGTGAAAAATCATGTAACAAATGTTGACTTGTACTTTTGTCCAAGTGAATTGAGAGAAATTCACTTTCCGAATTATGATTTCAGTCAATTGGATTTGCTATTGAGATATATGCATTGTGAAGAGGCAGCCTATGTGATTGAAATTTCAAATTCCAAAAAGGGTGTTGTCTGCTTTGAGGAAGCAGCAATCAAAAAGACATTTTTAAAGCAAGGAGAAATGTCTTCACAGAAAGCTGCTGGTATTATTCACTTGAAAGAAAGTATGAGTTTACTCAAAAAGGAAGTCAAAAGTTTGGAATTAAAGATGGAAAGTCTCATCCACCAAGCAAAAGAATACATTACCAAGGGTAAGAGGGATGAAGCCAAATGGATTTTAAAGAAGAAAAAGCTTGTTAGCAATATTTTAGAGAAGAGAAATGCAGCTCTTCATAATGTTTTTGAATTATTGAGCAGTATTGAAAATGCCACTACTGATATTGAAGTTATTAAGAGTCTTTCAGTAGGAGCAGGAACTTTAAAACAATTCAATACAGAACTGAATACCATTCAAGACGAGTCTCTTGAAAATATTGCAGAGGCACTCTCTGACTATAAGGAAATCAAAAATATAATCGATTCTGGAATGGAAGAAATGAACAAGGCTCAAGGTTTGGAATTTAATGAAGAAGAGCTGAGTAAAGAATTGGAAAGATTAGAAATGGGAAATTTGGAGCCAACATCCACTGAAAAACAACCTACAACACCTCAAAAGGAAGGCTCCAAAACATCGGAAAGCAACAAGCCAGAAGAACCAATTTCATCCTTCCCAACTACGGATGATCTACCAACAGACAGCTTTTCCATTTTGGAATATGAACGAGACAACTCCAACAATGAAGAAATTAAGGAGTTTTGTACATTGAAACTTAAAATGCTCAATCTCAAGAAAAAGATGAACAAATTCAAACCTTTAGAGGTGGTACCAAAACTGCAACAAAAGATATTACAATATGAAAAGCAACAACAAGAGTTGAAAAAGAAGGGTGATAGTGTTGGATGCAAAAAGATTGATGTTTATTTATCACTGTTACTTACAGAAATTGAATCTTTAACTGAAGTAGAAGATAAACAACAGGAAAAAGTACCAGTCCTCAATTAATCTCAATTAAACAACATTAATTATTTTGAATAGGTCTGATTCTACCATATGTTTTTGAATCCAATCTTTTGCCGTGTCTAGATGGACTTTGAGTGTTTGAATGAAATATTCTTGCTTTTCTTGATAAGGAAGTAATTTGGAAAGGGCTAATTTGTTAACAACAATTTCAATCATAGTATCTGCAACAAGTTTCGACGCTTCCATTGAGAAAACATTTTCCAGTAAGAGAATGGAGTTGAACTTTTCCAATAAATCTCCAAGGCCATCATGATAAATTTCCAAACTATCCCATTCATTTTGGTTGGATTTGTTTTCCAGTGGTATTTGTTGTGATCTGTAAATGGCGAGCTTTGAAATGATGGACAAGACTGCTATCAGTTTAGAATTTCCATCATTCAGATATTTGAGTACGAGAGACCATAATCCATTCAAAATCACAGTATTAAATGTAAAGTTCCAATCATCTACTAAACAAGTGAGCAAGCCCAATGCATTCGATGCTTGTGCTATGGATTTTTCATCTGTACCTGTATGAATACTCTCAATAATGGTCTGCGAGAGGGAAGGTGGTGTGAGATTTGTTTGATCCTTTAACTTGTAAAGATCCTTGAGTTTTTCAATATCTCCAATAGCCTTGGTATTCTCGGCATCTAATAAGTTTTGACTCGAACTAAGTTTGCTTTGCATACTACAGAATGTAAAATAAATTGCCAAATCTAGAGGAGAGTAGGTGTCAAATCCATTTGTAATTAACCTCCTGTTTGAAGTTAGCATGGCAAGTAAAAGTTGGAAATTAGAATACTTAATCATTCCAAATTGGTTTCTCGTATTTTGTAAGCTATATTGTAATATGTAGTAAAATATCTCCTTTACCCTGGAAAACATGCAAAAGTCAGGTCTGGCAAATTTAGCATTACTAATTGTACTAATACCAGCCAAAAGAGCCATCAACTTTTTGAATGATTGGTCACTACTCTCAATACCGGTAATAAATGAAGTGATTGTAATATACAAATTAGCAAAAATGGTTTCCAATAGTTGGTTGGAAAAACTATAAATATCCATGTGATCTAATAAAATTATACATAATCCCCACTTTTCACATGATGCCTTACTTGCGATCAACTTGGCAATAATTGTTAAAATACCATTGGCTATTTCATTCGTTTGCTTAGGGTAATTTGTCCAAATTTTTTTACAAGCTCTATTGACATCTCCTAGTAGAGATGATTGATGCTTGGTCTCACTAAAGAATGGCTCAAATTTACAAATAAAGTTGATAAAGATATTCTCGATATAAATCTCCACAGTTTGATTCTCCAATTTTTCAAAGAATATTGGTGGTAATTGTGGTGTTGACAGTTCATTATTTGAACTAGCCACTGTAGTTGGAACTGTTTTAGGTGGTGGCATTTCTTCCCTTGATTTTTCCACTGCATCCTTATTAATTCTCTTTTCAACTATTGAAATGTGAGATGGGGATGGCATTTGAATTATTGAGGGTGTAGAAACAGGTTTGGAAGATGGCAAAACTTCTTCAAATTCTTCAGAAGTTGGCTTTTTCATCTTTTTCAATTTCCTCTCGAGTTGTTTCTCCTTCTCCTTTTCTTCATTCTTTCTCTTAAGGGTTGTAGTTGTGGTGGTAACGGTAACTGGTTGTAAAGGTAGAGTTGGTTTAGGTAGTAACAATGGCTTTGATGGCAATTGAGGAGGAGTAATTATATCAATCGATGTATCCATAGATCCAAGTGGTTCAAATTCATCATCATCGTCATTTTGGCTACTAGCAGGAATGACAACTTCTTTTGGTTTGCTAATTGGTGTAGAGACAGCTCTACTAGGATACTTTTGAGCAATGTACCTTTCCAACAATGATGCCTCTGTATTAACAGCCACAGATTTGCATATCTTCTTTTCCTTTTCTTCAGAAACAGTTGGTTTGACAATTGCAAAATCAGCATATGACATGAATCCCTTCTTACTTCTCAATTCGGTTAATTCTTTCTGAGCTAATGCAAACTTGGATCTTAGTTCTTCCACTTGTTGCTGAGTAGCCTCTTGTTTCTTCCATTTCTTTTCCTCAGTTTCAAATTGTTTTTTCATCGTGTCCTTTTCAGAATTCACTCTTTCAATTTTTTCTTTAAGGGTTTTCACCTTATTTTCCAACTCTATTTTTTCAAATCGTAATTTTTGTAATTGAGCCAACTGCTCAGATGAATCATTTGATTGTTTTGGTGGTGGTGGAGCATTCTTCTTCAAATTAGCATTTTCAGTCAAAAGTATTTGATTTTGTTGATAGAATTTTTGAAGCTCACCATTTTGTTCCTCTATTCTCTTTTTCAATCCATCATGCAATTCAATTAAAGCCGAAACATCAATCATTTTCTTTTTAATTTTCTTGATATTCGACATTAATTTCTTATTCATTTGTTTTTCCTTTTCCAATTGTTGTTTCAAAGCCTCCACTTCATGAGGTCCACCAACACTACCACCACTACCATTCACGACACTCTCATTTTGCACACCATGATGATTATCATAAAAAGTCATCCTGTTGCTTGTTAAATTAATACTCATGAGTCCTCTTCCATAAGCTCTTTGAATTCAAAAAAGATTCCTTTATGTGTGCCCGATTGTCTAGTTTGATGATCAAAAAAACTCTCAAATTTTAAATTCCGAGAGAGAGTTTCGTTCTTGAACTTTTTTTTTGAATATTTTTTTTGTTGAAGATGAAGTTCTTTTCAAATTCCGAATATGGCGCCAAAATTAGATCATCCAAGAAGGCAGCAAGATGAAATTGAATTTTCAAAAGTTTATTTGAAATCACCACTTTTTCATCATTTTGAATTCCTTCTATCTTGCACTATTTAAAATATTAAATATTTAAATACTTTTATACAATGTTACAAAAATATTTAATATTAAAAAAATTGGAATTAAAAAAAAATGATTCAACAACATCCGACGCTGAGACAAGTTTCCTTTGTCGATTCGCATGATTTGTACTTTGATCAAAAAACAAGCCTTGCTCAGAATGCCATTCTCTTGGAAGACGTTGATGGAGATGGTTTGAGAGAATTGGTGATTGGAAATATTAACGGAACATTGTGTATTTATCAATTTATTCAATACAAGTATCCGAAATATGTTTGTGTTAATTTAGGAACGGTGGGTTTTATTTGAATTGATTTGGATATATATTGGTAATATAATTTATTATTTATAATTATTATTATTATGAATATTGACTTTAATTTATTATGATTATGAATAATTTATTTATTTTGGATTAATTGTTGAATATGATTAATTTCGGAATGAATTTAGATTTCAGCAATAATTTATGGAAAATTACCTGCTTCATCGTGTGGATGTTGGGAGGCAATGCCAATTTTAATTGTTATTTGTGCTGAGGGAGAAGTACACTTTTTCAAATTCACAGAACGTCCATCGACAACTCTTAGTAATTGTTTTGATGATGCACAAAGTGTGGAAAGTCAAACTACCTTTAATACGAATCATCCCTACACTATGGAAAATGATAATATCAGTGTGAATAGTTATGATAGTTCCATGACTGCTGATAGTCAATCGAATCCTTTTCATGATATGTTGTCATCATTGGGAACTGGACAAGATATACCAACACCATTGCATATACCTTCTTCATATTCGAGTAAGACATCACTTGATACTACACCTATAACACCAACTGAACAGGGCAATTTTGTGCCACCTTCAAGAAGTCCATCTCCACCGACTGCACAATTCCATCAACCAACAGTTCACATTAATTCAAGAAATAGAAGTGAGGCAATTCTTCCATTTTTAACTTCGAGGATTCCATGTAATATTAATTGTGCAATTAGTTTTGATATTGATAAGGATGGAGTTGAGGAAATCATTTTTGGAGGAAATAATAGAAACCTCTTTGTTTACAAATTTATGGAAAAGCAAAATGGAGTCGATTTTGTTTTTTTGAAGGAAATTTACACGAAGGATAATCAAGTTAATAGTATTTCCATTCACAATGATTCGATAATATTAGGATTTGTATCAGGAGGTTTTGGAATTATTTCATCAATAGATACTGTAATAATTATTGAACCAAAACATATTAATTTCAAGAATGAACCTCTCACAGTGGTTGGTAATGTGAAATTTGGAGAAAATCAATGTGTAGCCCTCTCAGGATTGAGCGGAGAAGTCATAGTAATCGATCCATTCAAACAATTCAACATTACAGAAGAGATCCTCTCCACGAAAGGCACCATCGTTCACGCACCCAACTATACCATCACTAAGCAAAACTATCATCAATATTACGACTATTTTGTCAATATTGAACATGAAATTCTCTCCCTCAGTGCGCACAATTTCATTACATCCTCTCAAAATTCTCAATTACTGATAACATCATGGGATGGTATCATTTACATTCTCGACCACGAGAAGAATATCGTGACCTACAATTTCAAAAACCAACTAGCCAATTGTTATTGTGGAAAATTTTCGCTCACTCCCCGACACAATAATGAACTGGTCCTCATCCTCTCCTCTTTCAACACTGAATACATCCACATCTATTACAACATTCAATTGGAAAACATTAGAGCCACCAGCATGTTCACTCACCTCCAAAAAGATCCAGAGCTGGCCAATCTCCTTTCCCTCCAAGCTCAAGAATCAAAAACTTCCATTCCTTCCCTCATTCACTCTCTTCTCTATGACCAAGTCGATCAACAATAAATTCACTCTCTCATCGTCATGACTCTATTGCTGATTATTACCTCAAATGTTCCCTTCATTACAGTCTTTCTTGCCTACATTTATCAATATTCCAATATTCACAACCAATTTATTTGTTTATTGAATTGTAATGTGGCGCCTTTCCAAAAACTCTCCAAGAAAAAATGTCTACGAATCATCCACAGGAGGAGCAACAATATTTATCTGCGACCCAGATGATGAATAGCAATAGTAACACACAACAGCAACAACAGATGGCTACTCGTTTGATCGTATCCAATGGAGGAGGAGATAATCATCAGCAGCAACAACAACAAATATCTACAACAACAACAACAACCACGAGAATAATTCCTAATATTGTATCATCGGCAAGTGTATTGTCTGATCATGATGTTTGTTATGAGAAATTATATCCACAATTATCTTTGAAGGATAGAGAAAAGGGATTGTATTACTTCTTTTATGAATTGTATTTGTATTTTGGAAATGATGATGATTTGGAAAAGATGCCAACTCCATCAACACACTCGAAACGAAACGTGTCTTCTTTGAAAGAACGATTATTTGGCAAGATTTTCAAACATTCAAATAAGGGAATGGTGTCATTGGTGTGCCATTTTATATTACTGGCTCAGTGGATTACATTGTTCACGGATTTTCATCTGCCATGGCATCGATCAAATGTAAAATATTTCAAATACCTGTCAGTGATTGGAAATTTAAAGATTTCTTATTTGTGGGATGATGACTCGGATTTTGTGGGAACACTTTTAGTACCATTCCTATTTGCAACATTTGTTACTCTGACACTGTTAATTTTGACTGGTTTTTGCTTTTACAAATCTTGGAAATCATATCAATTTTTGAAAGGAACCAGAGAAGTGGATTCTTATGAAAATATTCAAGATCATCCTCAGATGATTATATTCAAACAAAGAAATGAAAGGAAGAGAGTTGTGGCTTTTTGGTTATTATTTAATTTAGTGGAATTATTACCTGCAATGGTTATTCCAGTGAGTCTTGGATTTTTCAATTCAATCCAATCTCTAAATGTATTTATATTAATTCCAAGCTTATTATTGGTCTTTCCATTCATGATTGTTTCATATGTTTATCTGATACATTGTTACGAGTGGAGATTTGATCTGGGAAACATGTGTGCAAAGAGTAACTCGAGATTGGATATGATTTTATACTTTTCATGTTTTGTTTCATGCTTTGTTCATAGCATGTTTACTCACCCTATTATGATTGTCATTGCAATGTTTGTGGACTTTTTCCTTGTCTTGATAGTATTGTCGGTGAGCATACTTTTTGTCTCGTGGTACAAGACGGCTATGAATATTGTTGCCTGTATAATGATATTCAGTTCTTTATTTATTTTGTCCATAACATCCATGCTAGCAGTTTTGAAAGCATTTATTCCATCCATTGAATATAATAATGGATTTTATTCTGAGCTAACTATTTTTGCATTGGTTTTCATTTGCATAATTATTGGATATTGCTTTGCAAGAGTAAGAGTGGCATTTAATGAAATTATTGTGAGCGACCAAGCTCGTGCTGAATATTTATTGAACAGTCAGAGAAATGCATTAATTATACCAAAAAGAGATTTTGAGGTGGAAATGTCAATTAGAACTATTGGATGGATAGCCAATTTTTTCGAATCCAAAACTATCAACAGACCACCTGCAACCTCTGAGGATGAAATTAGAGAAAGATTGGAAGAAACTATGGAAATTGATCGAGTGGATGAAATGTTCCAACATGCCATGGATCTTGAGCACAATCTTTCACCATTTGTTAATTTGTCATACTCTCAATTTAAAAAGTATGCAAAAAATGATCAAAGATATTCTGACAATGTAGTAATCATTCACAGATATTGTGATTGGAAATGGTTAGATATCCGATACATGTTCTACCTTAGAACAAGGTATTGGTTTGAGTGTGAACTATTGAAGAAAATGAGTTTGATAAGAGATAGCAATGTATAAAACGTTATAATTTATAAATTATTCTTCTACAAGCTCCATATTACCATATGTACAATATGAACAAACACTATCTTCTGCACAAGTATCAGAAATACATCCTAAACTTGAGCAATATGAACACTTCAAGTGTCGTGATGAAATAACTTGATAAGTCTTCCAACAGAATTTCAATGGTTTTTCTTCTGTTGCCTCTGAGAAAAGTTGTGCCAATTGTGCATCAGCATTAGAGAATCCCTTTTCAGAACATTCTTGATATCTCTTTTGAAGTTCTTCCTTCACTTTTGGAATACTTTCGGTGAGTGGAATAAATTGCTTGATAATCGAGCTAGTGATACCATAGTTGGCAGCATTCATATTTCTCTTGATACCCATATTGTAACAGACAATCTTATGCTTATTAATTACATTGATTTGACAAATAAATGTTGCCAATCTGGCGAGTTCTTTGGCATCGGCTTGATTTTCTACTGTTCTTATTCTGGCTAACAAGTGAATCAATAATTTGTAATTTACACAAAGAATAATACTATTCTTCTTAAGGATTTGAGTACTATCCTTAACTAGAGCTGAAATAGCAGAAACAATTTGATTTCTTGCTTCCTTAAAGTCACCTTTTTCCATAGCTGTCATACCATCCTTCAAGCATTGAGTTGGATTAATATTAACAAGCTTAGGTCCGTCGTCTTCATTGCTTTGACTGGATGGTGTAGAAGGTGTTGGTGATTCTTGGGTAGAATCATTGGCTGACTCTTGCTTGTTGTTGATTGTAGTGACACCTCTTCTTCTTCTATTACGACTACTACTGGCTCCTCCCAATCCACCAAGTCCTGACATGGAATCTCTAATATCGGTGGCTGAAGCATCCTTGTAGATAACTTCTTCCTTAATCTTAAGACCTTGGAATGCCTTGGTCCTTTTATCTTCTTCCTCATCATCAGAATCGCTATCATCAGAATCACTGTCACCCTTTCTCTTTGATTTTTGATCTTTTGTGGATGTCATTTCACTAGTTTCATCATCATCCTTCTCTGATGCTTCTGTAGCTGATGTAGTTGAACCGTTTGGTACATCCAAGGAAGGTGGAGCTTGCAACTTGTGTGGTAGTGGTGGCAATTTACTTGTTGATTTACCTGCTGGCTCATCTTCTTCAATTGATGCTGATCCTCCTTGACCACCAAAGTCATCCTTGAAACCAACCTCTTCAAGATTTTCCTTTCCAACTGACATGGTTCCATAACCCAACCATTTAAGGAAATCAGTCATGTCCATCTTGGAAATTTCCTCTTCAGAAGATGGCATACCTCCCAGAGATGGTGGAGTAGTAAGACTTGCATCTCTACCAGAGTTGAGTTGATCAGTAACCTTTCTTTCACCAACGAGCATTCTTCCCTTAATTTCAGTACTAACTTCGTATTCCTTAACATCTGTAACCTTAAATGGCCAATCATCAACATTTACATCCATAGAATTAATGGTGATATCATAACTTCTTATGAAATCTTCAATCACTTCAGGTCCAATCAATAGAGCACAAGCTGTATAAATTGAATAAAAATCAGGTGAATCTCTACATCTAAGTGCTAATAGCTTCAAGCCATTGGCATTATTTGTAGTTGTGAATAAATTAAATAATCCCCAAACATCATTGATCATATCAAAACATTTGAGAGCAACAGAAAATTGACCATATTCTAAAGAAGATTTGGCAAGATCTACAAAATGTGTGTAGAACTTTGAATTCTTAGAAATAAATCCAGTACGATCATGAGACTCTTCTTCATATTGAGAAACCAAAACCTTCAAGGCATAAGAAAAGTTCATTGAACTCTTAGCCAATCTTAATCTCAACTCCCATGAAAAGTTAAACAAACTGTTTGTAACAAGCTCGGATGCTAAGTGAGGGAAACCTTGTCTCTCCAAAAAGTACAAGGTTTTTTCAGAAACATTTCTACAATCAAATCTTTCGGTAACCTTTCTTAAAAGATCGCCTCTTTGTTCATCAGAAAGCTTTTCTTTTGGAATTGATAAAATACCCAAAAGCAAAGGTTCTACAATGTTCAAATAACGATAGGAAATTGTTGGGGTTCTATCTTTGTGTGAGACAAAGTAAACTCTGTCACATAAAGTGGCGCACAACACTGATTCAGAATGATCCAATGTACCAATGTAGGCACTAGAATTATTGGTAGATCCATATGGATGAAGACAGTGAATAAAGTTTTTAGAATTGTAGAGGAGTACTGTTCCTACCCAGAGAATAGATTGGAATTGGAATGAAATTTGGCTGGAAGCTTCAACAGATGAAAGCATATCCATATTTTTGGAAAGGATGATAACTCTTCTAGAAGTAATTACACCAACTAAACAGGCCTCATTACACAATGGTTCTCTTTGCCATTGAATATCAATAAGTGTTTCGTTTCCTCTGAGGTGGAAAATTTTGTTATTGTCAATTTGGAGTCTGTTTTCTGTCTTGTCTTCAATAGAGGTGGCTAAACTTAATTCGTTATTGGCTGTACAGTAAATAATTGATCTATCGAATGGACAAGTTGATAATGACTTGACTTTACGGTTCAATTTGATATCACTTTGAAGCTCATTGTTTGTGTAAACCTTGAGAACATCACCTCCTTCTGAAAGGACAACATAATCCTTGTTAGAATCTCCCAAAAATCCTCCATCAATACCCTTTTGAAGTTGCAATACGACTTTATCCTTGCCTCCCGAGTAAATATCATCTACTTTGGAGAAGAAAAATTTAGAGTTATCACTCTCATAAGTATTTGAAGAGTTGAGTAATTTTTCATAGAACATCAATACTGATTTTCTATTAGGACTGAAATTAGATTTGGTGCATCTATAAAAGGGATACAAATCTTGTGTAGCTCTCAAAGATCCAACAAGTACTTGAGCAACTTCCTTCTTCAAATCAAAAGACAAAACTGTATTGTGAGGAGGTCTAGATCTACTGTCAACATAAGGAATAGTATTGAAGGGTATTTGATAATCCAAAGAGTCCACATTGGCAACAAGTTCGTTAGAGGTTTGTTGTTTTTTAGAGGACAATAACATTTCGAGATTGGAATTAATAACAGAAGGATGTGGTAACATGCTTCCAGGATTTCCAAAATCAAAAGCAGAAAATATTGGGAATCTATCAGCAACAATAGTTCCTTTGATGACTCTTGCATTTAGTTCAGAAATTTGGAAATTTTTGCCCTATTTGATTTGTTATGAATATAATAATAAACAACAAATGTTTAAAAAAGAAACTTACGTAAAATGCAATATTACCAGTCTTTGGATGGATTGTAGCATTAATGATAGGAATTAATCTCTTTTTGGTATCCTTTGTTCTGTGCAAAGCAACATAGTATGGATCTAACATTTCAAATTCTGTCAATAATGTCTTCATCTTTGGTCCACCAGTTGTTGAATAAATAATTGATCCAATGTCAATAGAATTTAAACATCCTTTAGCGTTCAAATAGAAAAGACATGGTAAATTTGGATGGATTAAAATTGATGTGATCCATTCATCAGTAGTGACATAACCAACAACACGTGGTTGTTGAGGTGATGTTGTACTTGGTAAATACCATACTTTGATTGATCCTTCTCTTGTTCCAGAAATTAAAATGTCATAATCACTATTCTTCCACTATTATAAAAACACAAGCTAGTAACAGCTTCTCTTTCCTTTTTGTTTGCTTCAAATTCTATATTATCACAAATTCAATCCTAAAATCATCAATAATAAAAACTTACCATCAATTTGAAATAATAAATTATGTTGTTCAGTCTCCCATACTTTAATAACACCATCTTGACTTGCTGATGCCATCAAAGATTTACAAGGATGTGTAGTAATTGCTGTGATTTGTTTCTTATGACTATACTCAACTCTATGTTTTGAATCGGAAAACATTTCAATACCAAAAACAATATTGGTTCTTTCACGTGATAATTTTGAAGGAGTTCTTGCATAGAAAATCATTGGTCTCTTATTGGACAGGGCAAAGAATGATGCACTTCTTGCTTCCTCTCTTCGGACAGGAATATGGAAAGCAGTCAGTGTATTTGTATTTAGATCAAGAACACTAAAACATCCATTTTGTAATGCAGAAACAATTGCCGGATGAGTATTAGAGTGAGCAATATGTGTTACCTCACTCTCTGTTTTAAAGTGAGCAGTCCTAGACCCTGTTCCAAGATCATACTCTTTTTTCAACAACAACATAGACAATTAATATTGAAATCACATTCTTCATCCTCACATCCACAAATTACATACCATAAATTTCCTTTCTAAATCCAATAGCAATTTTGTTTTGTGTTGGATGGAAACTAACCGATCTGAGTTTGCTGATTTGTTTGTCTGATGGTAAATCCACACTCAGCAGTGCTTCCAACTTCATTTTTTGATTTTTTAATTCTAATGGTGATGAAAATTTATTTATTAAATTGTTTTGGTTGTGATGCAAGAGAGGTGATGTTTGATAAAGACGAGAACACAATAACAAGGTGAGACAAGTATAAGAGGAATTGGAGGAAGGAATTTATTGTTTAGAGTTGGTGGCTACAGAATCAATAAACAAGGCAAGATCAACATCTCGTTGTGATAAGCCTCCACAATCGTGAGTAGAAAGGACAATATTGACTTTGTTATAAACATTGAACCACTCTGGGTGATGATCGGCCTATTATGAAGAAGAATTAGAATTCATTCTTGTTAGGATATTATTACTTACCTGATCAGCCTTCTCGGCTACTTTATTCATAAAAGCCCAAGCTTGTTTAAAATCTTTAAAAACGAAATTCTTTCGGATCACATTTCTATTAGTCTCTTGATGAAGTTCCCATGATGGTATTTTGGCCAATTCTACCTTCAATTCTTCATCAGTGTATTTATGTATTTTTCTCATTTGAATTGATTTGCTATTATTGATTTGGAGGAAAGAGTTGGAGAGATGATATTTACAGAGTATTGATGATGGCTTTGATGATGAAGAACGAACAATTAGATTTTTGAGCATTTTCCAACGATATTAATATTATTTTTAATAAATTATAAAATGTCTTGTATTTGTTGTTTGTCAATCATTGGCAAGAAGGTATGTGGAAGAAATTATGATTTTATGAGTGTGATCAAACTTAAATGTTGATCAATATATTTAATGTGATTCACAACTTGTGCGGAATTTTACACCATCATCATTGATAATATTAACAATCATCAACGTTGGAAAATTATGAAATTAATATTTATCTATTTAAATAATTAATAATTAATAATAATAATAGAATAATCCACTATTTCTTAAAGTTTATAAAACAGCAGAGGCTGAAGAACCTCTCAAGTATCACTACATTGCTCACACAGCTTTGGATATTGTTGAAGAAAAGATCAGCAATCGTAAAACAACAACAAATGTTAGTCAAAATGACATGTATTTGGGTCTTCTTTTCCCAACTGAAATTTACAAAGTTTATGGATATATAACGAACAGTGATGTTAAATTATTATTAATAATTGCAGGAGACGAATATCAACAATCGGACAGAGATTCGGAAATCAAATCATTATTCCAACAACTTCATTCTTTATATATTGATTGTATTTGTAATCCTTTTTATACATTTGGAGAGAAAATTGATTCTCTGAATTTTGCTGTATCTGTACGTAATTTAGTCCAAAACTATAATCAACAACAAGGAGTTGGTTCATCGAGAAAGAGTAAAAAGTTTTAAATTATTCAAACATATTTCCAAATCTTATGTAATCACCAGAATTTTGTTGATATCTCATAATGGATTCGATCAAATTGTTTTTAACTCCAAAATTCTTCTTGATTGGTGTTAAGGTAATATCAATATCATTCAACATTGGTTTTTGGAAAGATTTTGGAGGAGCAAAGAATTGTTCTGGATCCTTCTCAAGTATAGGTGACACGAATTTTTCAGGTGACATTTCTCTACGTTGTTGTTGGGGTTTTCTCTTTGGTGGAGTGAATTCCAGATTGCTTTGCTTCTTTTCTATCTTCTTGTCAGCATTCTTTGTCCTGGAATCATTCTTATTGACAACATTGGGTTTTAGTTCATTAAGATTGTTGGTAAATGCATTCTTCTTTTTAGGAGGATTGGAGATGGGAATTTCATTTTCCTTATTATCTTCGTACTTTCGTTTAAAATTGGTTGGTTTTTCAGTAATAGTAATTTGAGTTTGACTTTCATCACCATAACTGTTACAAATAAAACAACAGAAATCGCCGTGGAGTGACTTTGGGTCAATCTTGAAAAATGTCTTCCCACTTTCACACACCTTTCTGTGGGCCAGAATTTTACCCTCCTTAGTTTCAATAGTTACCAAGGAAAACTTATTAAGTGCATTATGAACAGATCCAATATCTATTTGAACTGAAATACCATTCTTGTACTGGCTGGAGTGAATGGTTGGAAGAGTAGATCCTGAATTCCAAGATCCAACTTGCACTTTTCTGGCCATTTTGAATGCATTTCTGCAGGTCACACCAAAGCCCAAATTCTTTGCAATTTCAAAGAGGCAAGATAATATTCTCGAAAGAGGTGATCTAAGGGTGACAGATTGTTGTCTCAAACTGACAGACTCTATTGTAATTGATCCAAGAACGCTCTGAACAAGGACAAAAACCTTCTCTCTTGCCATTTCTATCTTTTTCTTCAATGGATATTTGATCTTTTCATTTTGATTCAATGATATGAGTACTCCTTTTTCACCTTGCCGAATGGCATATTCTGCAAATTCCTCAGCAGTGCAAGCAAGTTGGAGAATTTTCTTTTCATTCATCTTACTTCCAATAGAGCTCAGTAAGAGCAACATGGTTTTGTATTGAATGTACAGTCTTGACATTACTTGACCAAGAGGAGTTGGTTTGATTAGGGTTCCATCAATGTTAATTATTTGATTATCACCAAGCTCTGTGATTCTCTTCTCGAGAATTTCTTCCACTTTCTTCTCAAGGTCTTCTGAAGTTGTGAGCCCGTAATATTCTGGGTTTTTCTGCAATCTTATCAAAAAGTTGGAATGTACTCAAAATTGAAATTACTTACCTCGCATAGAGAAATGTTGATTTAAGCCAATAGGTAGATTCGGTTAGATCTCTTACACTTTGTAGGCATATTTCAGCATTTAAATGTTCGAATATGTATTTGTGAAGAGTAGACTCAATGACATAATTGTTATTTGCAAGGTTCTGATAGGTTTCGGCCATATTAGATTCAGTTAAAATCAAAGCAAGACCAGCCTCCTCAAAACCAGCTCTTCCTGCTCTACCAATCATTTGAAGAACATTCATACTGGGATATTCCTTATATCCGGTTCCAGATTGATAGATTTTGGTTCCCTTGATAATGACCAAATATGCTGGGGTGTTGAGACCTTGACTAAGGGTGGAGGTGGTACAAATTACACTCAACTCCCTATTTGAAAACAATGACTCTACAATATTACGGTCGTTAGAGGAAAGCTGTGCTGAGTGAAAGGCAACTCCAAATACAATCATTTCTCTGAGTTGTTGATCTTCAACATTTTTGGACTTTGCAGTGAGTCTCTCTTTCTGTTCATTGGATGTGATAAAGTAATTGGTTTTGCAAGAATTTGAATCGTTGACAATTTGTTGAGCACTCTTCATTGTGGAATTTCTGCTACTACAAAAAACAAGAGTCGGTTTCTCGTGACTCTCAGATTTGATAATATCAAATAATTTCTTATCTAACATTTTCTCAAAGGCAAAGTAATTCTTCTTATCATTTGTAAATCCAATGGACCTTAATTCAAGTTTGGATGGTCTATACTCATCACCAAATACCAATACATTTGATTGTGAGACATCCAACCAAGTGGCTACATCCTCAATGTTTGGAATTGTAGCTGATAGAGCAATAATTCGTGAGCTATGATTTTGAATTGAGGAAATGCTCTTGATACGGGATACTATTGCCTCTAAAACAGCTCCTCTTTCCTAATAGAAAATATTATGACAATAAGGTATTTCAAAATACTCACCTCATTCAACAAGTGAACTTCATCAATAAGAATCAACTCTGTAGACTTCACAAATTTCAAACAACTGTCATCTCTCCATTTTCTACTCAAAGAATCATATTTCTAAGAAATTAAGGAAATAAATCGTCACAATGAAAACATACCTCTGGTGTTGTTAATATAATATCAAATGGTTCCAAAGTCTCTGCTGTCACTTGATGAGTGTCACCAGTCAACTCTCCAACATTAATCCCGAGAGAGGAAAACTTTTGCTTCCATTCATTGTACTTCTCTTGCACCAAAGCCTTCACTGGCGCAATGTAAATAATCTTGTGTTTTCCTTGTTCTTGCTTTTTTCCATAATACTTTTCCAATACTCTAATCATTCCCAATTCCAAACAACAACTCTTTCCTGATCCTGTTGGAGCTGAAATTACAACATTATCATCGGAATCATAAATTTTGTGAAAACAGGCTGACTGTAGCTTGTTAAAGTGACCAAATCCGAAAACGTTTTTGAAACGATGATGAACCAATGATACAGATAACCTTCCTTCAAGATTTTGTTCTTCCATAATGGTGGGAGAGCTTTCATCATGATTATTATTGTTCTCGTATTGACCTTTCCAACCGTTGTTATCATCATTTGAAGAGTTTCGTTTCAGATTAACATTTTTTTCTTTCAAGCCTTGATTCTTCTTTCCTTGTTGTTGAAGAGAGTTCTTTTGGTGATGGTTTTGCTGCCTGCCAGATACAATTTTTGTCTTTTTAGGCTTTTGGATTTTGAGAGGATTCACAACCTTTGAGGGCTTTTCGGCAGGAATCTTCTTCATTGAAGGCACAATATCAGGGGGAATTATCTCCTTCTCCATAAGCAAACTTGATCTAGATGTGGTAGCTACTAATTGTTGTCCATTTGCACCAATTCGATCACTCCTCTTCAAAGGCCTTGTCTTCTCAATATCATTCAACAAATTGACCAAGGAAATTTCCTCAAAAATGTCTTCCTCGATCATTTTACTCAAAGTACAGTGTCTAAAGCTATTTTTTTTTAAGCGCCAAAATCTCAAAGCTATCAAGTAAGCAAGGCTTTAAATTTTAGTGTTCACTTGTTGCACCAATTCCTCCTTCCTATTCAACAACTTGTAATAAGCAAATTAAGATTTGAAAACCTTCAATCAAATGAAAGATCTGCCTCTAGCACCGATCATGTGTTGTGGAGGAGAGGATAAAAACCGTAGTTATTATTGCAATGGTTGTAAAAAAATTTCTCTATACAGGGATGTGACCAATTCTGTATCTCGTGGATTATTAAATCCTTTGATCACGAAGAGGATCTATAGTCGCCTTCACAAAGCGCCGAGAGGCCTTGTTTTCCTCACTGGTGGAAAAACAATCATCCACTATTCCCAAACAGTCTTTACATGGGAAGTGATATTCCTAAATAATTGTTTTTAACAAGCTCCTTATTTGTAAAATGTCTATTGGTAGAGATGAGATAATAACTCCATTTCATATTCCAAACGACTTTTGCAGCCTTACTCATATGACTATTGTGTCATGATTCTTGAAAACAGCAGTTTTTCATTATCGATTATTCTGAATACCCTAATGGACCACCAAATTAGCTCTGTTACCTACGAACATTCGTTTTGTTTGCATACGAAGATACACTCGTTCAACCCATTTCAAACTGAACATTTTGTGTTTTAAAAATCAACATTTCATAAAAAAAAAGTCTTCACAACATTCTAGCAGAAAAACTCTGTGAAACAAATATCAAAGTTGAATAACTGAAAAACCTGAAACTAAGAACAATATGATTTTTGAATCGACCCATGGACAACAAGCAATTGTTGGTCTCCAACCGTTTTCCTTGATTGGACTGATTAAGAAGAGCTGCTCTGATTGCACCACTGATGACAATAGCAATTTACTCTACACAACCACCTCCTCCACAAACACTAAACACACGAATACACGAATTGAGATGACATTGTGCAATGCTTCACTGAATAGAGTAACCGACCAAAAGATGCTCTTCATGGATGAGTCGGCAGTTGCAGTGGAATGTTTCAAACTATTCTTCTCTCTTCTAAAGGTGTTCATTTTGTGTGTTATCCTCAAGTGCAGTTACAAATAATGGTGATGAGAAAAGAGCTAATAAGGTTACTGAGAGTTGCCAGAGTAGGCAACACCCCAGTCTGCGTTTGGATGTTCGCTGGTTTCGAATCTGAGAATCTGGAACCTTTCTGATAATACGATAAGAGGGAGTGTATTTATTCCTCCTCTTTGTTAAATGTGGTAAACGATCACATAATGCCAAATAATATCTAGATACGAAAGATAATTTCCATAAAGAAAATTTCTATGTTTGAAAATTAGACAACAATTCTTTAACGTAAAAAAAGTGTTATTCGGCAATCTTTCAATTTGCAACAATATCAATTAGTATCCATGAAGTTGGCAATTGAATTGAAAGTCTGAGATATTAGAACGATTGTATAATATTGTATAAATTGACAATACTCTCTGTTACAAACCATTGAGAATACAATCTTATTTGCAATCAGTACTTCTGTCAATAGGCAACACACAATCAAGATGATATCCATTCAACTTTCACAGTAAGCGATTCCCAAACTGTTGGGAGGCGTAATAAAAAATCAATTGAGTTTATAGTGACATATTTAGACGAGTGGGGGAAAGTGACAAAAAGAAGGTTTGCTTCCTCATTTGTTTATAAATCCAAGGATAAGATGATAATGCTTGCCTTTAACGAATGAAAGGAGTTGGAGATGACTTGGAGTTTCTGATAAAACCATTTGAGGGTTTTGTTCACTCATTTTGGTGTGAGTAACACTTTGGATTTGTTGAGGTTGAAAATTCACTCAATTCAACAACCAATACAAATGTATTTCACTGAAAATATGAATGAATTAGTTTGATTCATTACTATTATCCATTGTTGTATGAATACTAGGAAGGGAATGAATCAAATAAATTCATTCAAATGATTTCAAGTATTCAGAATGAATTATTGAAAGAGATAACAGATAATGAAATTGAAATAATTGTGATTTTTATTCTCAATGTTCAAGATTCAAATACAGACTATCTTTTGTCCACATCTTTCCAAATCTGAAAAAATTGCACATCTTTTTGTTTGATTCAATTACAATACAATTTAAACCAAATATAGATTGTTATTGTAAAAATTCGAAAACAAAAAATGTTCAAGCTTGGTAATAGACTATTACATAACAACTTGTTCATTTCAACCAACGGAATTGAACATTCAATTCTATCATCATTGACAATATGCAAATCAATACATAATTATTGTGCAGTTAATTCCGATATTAATATTAAAAAATCATCAACAAGATCGGATATTTGTGAGAAAGCACATTTGCAATTTTCCTCAATTCAATCATTATCTGAAGGTACCATCATCACCCAATCGGCAGCTTGTGCAACATCCTCTTCTTGCTTGTTGTTTACTAATTACAAAAAGAAAAAAAACATCCATTCTAGAAGGAGCCTTTTGTTGGATCATTTGAAGGGACTTGAAGAGAGTAATAATAATAGGAGATTTTATCATCATACGAATAATAGAATGGCATCATTATCATCGGAATATTCGAATACATCAAACAAGATGGTTGAACAATTATTTAGAGGAGTTTGGAATACAGAACAGGAACATAAACACATTCCTTATCATCTCATTGAAAATATGTATCATGCAGAGAGTGGATTGTATAGTGAGGGATGTTGGCATAATTTTGTGATGGGATTGAATATGTTCTATCTATTGAAGAATGCAGAATTTAACGAGTTTTGTAAGGAAAATAATGTAAAGGAAAAGTTATCCAAACTCTCACAAGCAGTTTACAAGTTGAATTTTGATGCTAGTCATGGATTATTCTATCAGAGACAAGCATCTGGTATTTGGCAAAGTTCAACTGAGTCAATTATGGAGGAACGAAGAGAATTTTGGAAAACCAATAAGGAAGAAAAGAAACTCATTAGTAACACCATGGGACTTTTATTCTTTGCAACAATAGGACAAGAGTATAAACCAGAGGATTTGGATTTGAACAAGTTTTGCAAGAAAATAATTGATGATTTTTATGATTCTGAAAAGCAAATGTGGGCCACAAAGAGTTTGCCAAAAGGGCAACAAGTGAATTTACAACACTACAGATTGGTGGATCATTCACTTCTTTATTTGGCTCTCAAAAAAACACTTTCCAATAACTCAGTTGACCAAGCATTAACACAAAGATTAGAACAAGTTGTTGAACAAGTTTTGGAGGTAATTTTGAAAAAGTTCAAAGTAGAAACCTCTGAAAGGATTACTTATTTTGATGATAAGTTAACTCCTCACACCAAGAAATTCCTTTGGCAAGATTGTTGGCTTGTAATGGCCCTTATTTCCTCTAAGAAACATAATCACCTCATTCCTCAATTACTTATTGAAATGCACCATGACTATTATGATGAAGAATCTGGTTTCCTGTTCAATGAATCATATGGATCTATTCAAGACAAATCAACAATTCAAATCAAAATGGTTGAAAACCAGAAACGAAAGATTTCTCCAAACTCTCATCAAATGTATATCAGCTTTATCAATGATAATGCCCTCTTCTACTTTATCCTCAAAAATAGACATCTTTATCTTAATTCTGATAACACTGAAATTTCCCACAAGATTGAAGAATTGTGGACTCAGACACATGCCTCCTTCTCCAATTACATTGAAAAATCCAAAGTGAAGCATGATCCAAACACCAACGAGCAACGTCTCCTTGTTTCAGATTATTTAAAGAGACAAGGTTTATGGGCAAATAGTGAAGTCATTTGGACTTTATTAGCCTCCTTTGACGAGCTTCAATAAACTACATGTTCTTTCCAATTCTCTTCCCATATCTTGTCAATTTCTTATTTTATTCTTGAAAAAGCTGTTGGTGAGCAATACATCATTCAAGTTACTTCCAAGTTCACTGCAGAAAAATGCTCGCCTCAAATAAGAACTTGTGTTGGACTTTCAACAACAAAAAAATAGCAAAGATCATCACCCGATAACACCATCACCCGGAATAGGTGTTTCATTAAATATCAACACACCAAAGTTTATATAGTCATCACCATCATCAACGTTATCATAAATTACTATTCTAATAATTGATATTGTGCTAGGTTGCTATTATTGTTGATCTTTGAAAATGGCCAGCAGACACAGAGATTTTAAAATCAAAGCTTGGCCCTTTGTTTCCCACACCTCAAATGTGGATAGATCGGAGACTGATATTATGTGGCCTCTCATTAGATATGAAAGGTATGGAACGAGGAAAAAGTTTAGTATTCGTCCATTCCTATTCAAGTATGAAAGTGATAGCAGTACAAATGCACTCACTATCATGTTCTTGTTTTATAGTATCTTGTATAAGGTTTCTATTGATGCTGTAACATTATTTCTTCTTCCATTCCTTACTTTTCATAGAAAGAGTAAGACTTCACAAACAACCATGATATTGGCAGGTCTCTTGTACTTTTTACGTAAAACTTTTCATGCAGCTCAAGAAACCAAGTTCATGGCCATTCTCCCTTTTATGTATTTCTCTAATGAATCGAAAAGAACAGATGACAATAACATGTCATTCCAGACACTATTTCCATTCTTTTGGAAGTACAAAACAAAAGAAACACATTTGAATATAGTATTGCCATTCTATTTCTTATTTGAAAATGGCAAGTTTAGAATCAGACAAATGTGGCCCTTCTTCGGAACTCAGTTAAGACCAGGAAAATATCAGGAATGGTCAATCTTATATCCTCTATTCAGAGTTAGAAAAGGTGAAGGTAATTTTACACTTCACATGCCATGGCCTTTTTTGAAATATGAAAGATCGCCAGAAAAACATTCACTTAGATTCCTTCCAATTTGTTGGATTAGATTTTTGAAAAAAGGAGGGTCCAGAGGATTTGTTCTTTTCTTTTATTGGAAACACGTATCTTCCAAAAATTGTAGTCCATCTGAACCTGCCAAGTTTACCTTTGGTATTTGGGGATTATTACACATCAAAATTTCTCTAGATAAGGGAGAAAGCAAAGGACATCACATCTTTTGGATATTCCTACTCTTTTTCTACTTTAAAAATTCAGAGAAGGTTTATACTTTCATCACACCATTTTTCATGCATGCAAAATATGAAAAACAACTTATGAAACGAAGGATCTACCTCTTCCCATTCTTCTATTATTCTAAATATCACGATCATGATTGGCATTTATTTATTCCTTTGCTTTTTACTTACTTCAAAAAAACTATTTACAATTATTCTACATCCAAAACCTCAAAAACCTTTTTCACCACCTTACTTTTATTCTGGTTCCATAAGTCAAAATATGAAACCGAAGGTACCACCTCAACAGATTACAATAATGTCTTCCTCCCATTTTATTGGGTACGAAAGGATATTGGTATCAGAGATGGAAAGACAACAGATGATACTACTAAAATATTCCTCATACCTTTACTCTTCTATTTCTTTAAGGAGAATATTGATGGCAGAGAGGATATTATGGTGAATCTATTTTATTTATTCTATTACAGAAATCAGAAGAGTATTGAAAAGATGAGAGTGTGGCTCTTCCCAATTTTCTATTATTCAGATATAGGAAAGGAGAAAACATTCTTACTTTTTGTCCTTCTTTATGCTAGAAGATCAGAGGAGAAGAACTATCTCTCCATACTTATCATATATTCTAAATTACACAAAAAGCAATCTCACAAATTGGTAACGTATCCTTTCTTTTTGTACATTACCTATACAAGTTACAAGCAAACAGATGAGGTTTTATCACATACTAGGTTATTTGTTGGTGGACTCTTTGGTCATAGAAAGATTTATGACGAAGTAACCATTTGGCTCTTTGTCTGTTACTACTCATTTGTTTCAAAGAATGAAAGTATCAGAATGGGATCCTTCTTTTTCCTTCCACCATATTTCTATCATAGTGTTGAAGATGGAAAAGTTACCATGAGTACTATATTCCCTTTCTATGTTTACAATAGATATTGGAAGTACACTTTTATTTTCCCATTCTTTTTCATTAGAAACGATAGACGCAAGAAATCGGCCCACTTGCATTTTATTTTCGATTTATCAATCGATTCCCAGGACAAAAATTATTACTTCAAGCTTTTCTATATTCCAAGAACTAGATACAGTTTGATACAATATGATAGCAAGTATGTTGGATCAGCTGAGGGTACTTCTATGATGAGGCGTTGGAGGTTGTTTGCCTTCCCCTTCTTTTATTTTGAAAAAAGAGCTTTGGAAACTCCTGATTTAACCAGCTCAGAAACCAAGCAATATGCTCCACTAATAACTGTGGCATTATTCTGGCTCTTGAAAGATTTATCATTGGGCAGGATTATTTTAGATTATAGAGAGATGATCAAGTCAATGTACATACTTCCTCTTTTTTATATCAAGATTGATAGAAATAACCAAGTTGTTAATGCCTTACGTAATGGTCAATATTTGTCATTCTCGCTAATCTATTTTATCAGTGAAAAGGTTGCCTTATTTAGATATACCAGATTAATAACTCCAAACTCTCATAGATCTAGCATGTATGTGTTCCTATTATTCTTCAGTACTGTCAAAAATTGGTGGACAGGTCATGGTGAGGTTGTAGGTAATGATTTTACTCTCTCATTCCTATGGATTTTCAGACAAGGTTGGAGCTTTATATATTGGAACCAACAATATTCCACTGATGCCTACAATTATTTGTGCTGTTATGTTTTGCCTCTATTTTACTTTGATAAGCAAACTAAGACAACAACTTTGGAGGAAGTATTTGAAAGAAGCTTTTCTTTGCTTTGGATATTACACAAGACTGCAGCTCTTTTCACCATGGATAAGGTTGTCAACACTTCTAAAGAAAGCAACCAAATTACTAAGAGTGATACTAGCTCCTTCCTATTCCCAATTTATTATTATTCATGCAATGATTCAAACAAAGTTTGGAAATGGTTATGGTTGCCAGCTCCAAAAACATGGGGAGTCTCTATTATTAACTGGATTGTTGAGTATGAATACTCCACTTACAAACCAATTGATCAAAGAAAAATTGGAGAGCAGAGACTTCACATATCACCACTTTACTATAGAGATATCAAGTACGATCTCACCCAACCAAGCAAGACTGTCCAAGAAGATGTTCACTACGGATTTTGGTTTTTCACAAAGAACCTGTCCTTGATACGTGCATGGAGTTTAACCACAACTAGTAACAGAAAGCAAGGGTTCTACATTTTCCTCGTCATTCTCAAGTATACCAACGTGAGTGGAACAAGTTTGAGAAAGACTTTCTGTTTGGTTTGGATGTTCACCAAGTGGCTTGCTCTCTTCCACAATAACGTACTTTGTACACAACCTTCTGTTTCCATGAGTACTAATACAGATGATTACTCTAACAAGAATCACAGACAATTCGTAATGAGTTTATACTTTTACAAGCACATGACTGGAAATATTGAAAGGAGAGAATTCTCATTGTTCTGGCTCTTTTACAAATATGTTACCTTTTTCTGTGTTTGGAAGTATGAGAACGAACAAGGTTGGTTTGCCTATCCATTGGTTTTCTATAGAGCAGTTAAGACGACTACTAGAGCGTTCAAATTCCTCTCAGTTCTATTCCTGGTAGAAAAATATGTTTCAGTTTTCTTTTGGAGATGTGTTGTTGAGGGAAATAGGAAGAAGATTCTTACCTATCTGTTCCCAATATTCTTCCTTGAAAGAGAAAGGGAATCCGTCACACTCGAGACAAAAACTCACTTATTCATGTTATGGTTATTCTACAAGAGAATTGCCATGGCCCACTATTGGAAGTTATTTGCTAACGGTCATACAGATTCTGGATTTTATTCATTCCCACTTGTGAGATATACCAATGATTCTTCAGGAGAAGCTGGAAAGAAGTTTGACATTTCAATCTTCTATTTCTTCCACAAAAATTTGGCTATCATTTATTTTGGTAAAGATAGAACCAGAACCTATTGTGATACAATGTTCTACATTTTCCCACTTTTCATTCATCAAACAAAGGATCACAGCTCAAATTTAACCAAAAGAATAGATTGGTCTATTTTCTTCTTGTTCTATTACAAGCTAGCACTCGTGAGATATTGGAATATTGTAACATTCATCTCGAATGTGGGAAATAAGACCAAATCTACTCAAGATTTGTGCTTTTATATTTTCATGTTATACTCCTTCACAAAGGAATTTGCATCATCCAAGACAACTTTGACTCACTCATTTGCTTGGTTATTCCATCCATTATTGTCCACATTAAGATTCAAACTCTCAAGATGCCGTGAAGATTTTAGCAGACTTTTCTATATTTTCCCACTCATACTTTTCCATTCTTCTAAGGAAGGAGGCACATCAACATTCTACTTGTCACTTCTCTGGTTATTCCACAAGTTTGTTTCTATGTTCCATTTTGGAAGACAAGTTTTTGGTGATGGACATATTCTTGCAGGTGGCGCGTCTGATAATAAGGACTCTAAAATCACTAGTTTTATACTCTTCCTCTATTTCTATGCAAGCGATACAAGAGTTAAGGAAAAGAAGTGGAGTTTGTTCTGGCTGTTTGTTCGTCAAGTCAGTTTCATCAGATATTCCAAATCTCTTAAGGAAGGTCACAAACTTTTGAAATTCCTCGTCTTCCCATTCTTCAAATTTGAAAGATGGAGCACTAAATCGTCTAGATGGTGCCTACTTCCTTTCGTTCCTGTCAAATTCTCTTGGGTTGCCAACTTTATGGTTTACACTAAGCGTGTCAACAAGGTTGGAGCTGTTCTTGATGATGGCAAGGAAGACAAGTCCTCTAGAGATCAAAATAGATATCTCAGAGTTTTATACAAGGTTGTTGTTTGGCAATATGTTGATCAAGTTAAATCTTTGGAAATTAATCCATTCTTTGCCAGTGAACATGACTATACAGATGGATATAAGAGTTGGGATATTCTTGGAGGGTGTTTGGGCAGAGTGAAGAACTCTCCAGAGCATCAAGATGCTTGCAGATTATTCTGTTGTTGTTTTGTTTAATAAATAGATTTTTAGACATTTTTTGTTGTGGAATATTGGAATAATACAAACGAAATCTAATCCTATTTCATAACCTTTAACCAAAAGAATCCAAAATAAAGGTAGATGATTTTGGCGGGAATGAGGAGAATCTTCTTACTCCGTGATTACTCCTTTTACAAGAGGAAACTACACAAAAAAAATGTCAAACAATAAAATCACCTTGCCAATATCATTGCGCAGTATCATCTTCATCATCCTTGCATGCATGATAACGATGACATTCGGCTCTCCAACATTCACAGTTCCCCAGCAAATGGTAAATGTTTGGAAAAGGTTGTGGATTGAAGAGCCAATCGGTCACATTGTGGATAACACAACCATTGTATTCAATATTCAAACCAATTCAATGTATTGTGATATTAGAATACCAATTACTAGACCTAATTATTTAAACCAAAAATCATCATTGTCTCAATATTCTTGGGATGAGTTGCTTCAATTGGCCAATCAGAAATCATTTGCTGGCTTTGCACATGCCAATCAGAGTGCATGGATATGTCAATGGGATCGTAAAATTGACTTCCAACCATTTACAGGCAGTTATGATATTGGACATGTGGATACAGAGTCAAGAAAACCTCTCATGGTTGAAGAGGGAATTAATGGTGATGATTATAGAGAGATTTGGCAACCTGCATTCGTATCAAATGTTAATCCTTCTTATATTTCACTGGAATTGGAAAGAGAAGTTGAGAATAATGTGGTCAATAGGTTTGCAAAGGGTTTCATGGTTGTAAATGGAGATTATTTCATTTATCAGGTTGATAAGAGAGAATTCCCATTGCCACAGGCTGATTCCTTGTTGGATTTGATAAAATCTCAAAACTATTCAAGAGTGCAAGTTGAAGAAATTATTGGAAAGTATATGTCAAGCTTTGGAATTAGACAATCGAGTGGGGTTTGGCAAGTTCTCCATTCCCTCTTCCCCTTCAATGAAAATAAGGAATTGGAAGGTAAATTTGTACTTCACACTCCAAGTAATCAAGTTATTCAATCCATTTCAGATAAGGGCATTCTTAGATTTTGGAAAATTAATGAAATGACCTACAATCCATTCCAATAATAATAACTAGTTTTATTATGTTTGATTCTTGATCATTCCTCTCTTCATCTAATAGATCGAAATGATTTAATTATTGCACATTATACTAAGGCGAATTAAGGAATCATTTCTATATGAATGTAATCGGGTGTGGTATAGTGGTAGCATTCCAGACTGTCACTCTGGCGACCCGGGTTCCTAAATTAGGAAATTTCATTCCCGGTAGCCATTCAATTCCCGGCACTCATCTCCAATATTCTTTTTTCATAATATCACTTTCATTTTCCTTTTTAAAAAAATTTGTAAGTTGCTGAAAGTTCCAGTTTGCATTCTCTTAATAGGAATGGCTAATCAATTATTGCATATATTTTAATAAATTAAATCTTGTTTATTTCACCGAAAATAACAACTCTCTTTCCAAGCTTTTCAGAAAGATTCTTTTGAATAAAGTCTTGATAGTCTTTGGTTTGCTTTTTGATTTTCAGAACAGTTGGTTGTTGGTTCTTGATGGAATTATTGAGAGAGGAACGTTGGGAGTCTACACCTTCCAAGTTGGTCTTTGTCTTGCTCATAATTTCAAGCTTTTGTGTGAGGGATTGAACGAGACGTTCCACAAACTTCTTCGAGGTCTTGATGAGAATGAGTTGTTTGAAACGATGGTTATTGAGAGTAGTGACTACATTACCAGTTGCATGCATAAGGTTTTGAATTTCTTCTTTGGTGATGGATTTGATAGAGTTTGGAGCAGAACTGAAAATTTCACTATCGAGTGATGAATTCTTTGTTACCTCAATAACTCGTTGTTGTACAAAGGCATATAATTGGAAGAGATTGTTGGAGAAGAGAGCTCTGACATCTTCATCATCAAGGAAGGATTTCATTCTCAACTCTGCAACCAATTTGATACTGTCTTCGTCATTGGTATTGCTGGAAATATCGACAGAATCCATTGAAAAACCACCCACATCATCAGTACTAAAATCTCCAAAATCAATCTCGAGTTCTTTCTCTTGAGCAACATCATCAAATTTGATTTCAATTTCCTTATTCTCTTCCACACCAGTATCCCAATTAATTTCTACATTGCCCTCAGTTGAAAATTCAAAATCACCAAAGTCAATTTGTGGTTCATTTGATTTGTTGGCCTTCTTGCTTTCTTCATCTTTTAATTTTTGAATGTAGGATTGTACTTTTTCTTCATCCACAGAAGGTAATGATTGATTGTTGAACAATTTCCAATCATACATGGAAAGTGTCGACTTTTCCAAATTGGAAAGGACAAACTTGAGACAAGTTAAATCTTCCCTAACCTTGTTCTTATTGAAAAATGATGTAAAATCTTCATAATAATCAACTGCCTTCTTGAACTTGGCATCCTTACATGACACTACAATATTTTCATAAAATTGTGGAAGATCTGATACAGCACTCTTAATTTCATCCTCAATATCAACACCAACACTAGAACCACTCGAAGCAAATTGAATCATGCTTTCAATTTTTTCCCTATTAATAGAAAGTTTTTCACAAGACTCGGTAAATTCTCTCTTGGCTATTTCAAGGGATCTCTTCCAATCGTCTTCCTTTCTGTCAATACTTTCCAATTGATTTCTTAATGATAAAAGTGAGCTTGACATGGAAGGAATTTCATATTTTACATTCTGGATAATATATCCTGAAATCTCGGCCAAATGGAGATTGTTTGCTTCATAACTTTGTAAAACATGTTTCCACAATTTAAGTCTCTTAGATCCACCAACAAGACCAAACAAATAACCACTTCCTTCCGATGAATCAGCCTTCTCCAAAACTTGAACAATTTCCTTCGTTATAAAGTAATCAATCACTGCCAATTCATCTTGTGATTCTTGAGAAAGTTGATTAATTTTCTCTAATAATTCTGTAACTGGTTTTTCTGATTCCTTGCTTTTCACTTCTTCATGTTTATCCTTCAATTCTTTAAAAGCATGTTTAATATAACCTCTAATTTGTTTTAATTGTTTTACATAATCGGAAGGTAAAAAGTTTCTATTTACAAGCCAATCTTTAACCTTTTCATAATTAATATCAATAGTCTCAACCGGAACATATTGTTGTTTAATTGGTTGTTGTTGTTGTTTTACTTGTTGATCACCCTGTATAGTAAATTCTTCTTCATTTCCTTCTTGTTTTTGATCATCATCATCAACAATAGTAGCATTTGCAACTGGTACCGATGTTGTTGTTGTTGTTTCCTCTTCAAAACTAAACATTTTTTTTTAATCTTAATCAATTTTAATTTTAATTTTAATTATTAATAATACATCATCATTTGAATGCTAGTAATAATATTAATTATAATTTAATTGCTAATAATTTATCAAATAATACAAATCTTTATCTTTTCAACCCAATACTGTTAGTTTCATATCCAGTGAAAAATCCAAAATTGAACATTAGAACTTTTACAAACTTTGAAAAAATGTTATTAGGACACATTGAATCTCATGAGGCTCATGGTGTTGATCACGCAGCCAATATATCTTCATCTGATACTCCTCATAAAACAAGGCAAAAATCTCCAACCACCAACACCACCACATCATCTACATCGGATCATCAACATTTAACGGTTTCAGCAGCCTCGGATGCTA
Organism: Naegleria gruberi; assembly: GCF_000004985.1. Classification (NCBI taxonomy): domain Eukaryota; phylum Heterolobosea; class Eutetramitea; order Acrasida; family Naegleriidae; genus Naegleria; species Naegleria gruberi. Next base: position 148,193 of record NW_003163322.1, on the reverse strand, counting down.
TTCATCACTTGAATAATTCCTCATCAAATACTGATGAAGAGGGAAATACATCGTATGTGAAGAGAGCCTCATCAAAATATGACTTTGTTAAAGTTAGAGTTGGATTGGAAAATCACTATTACATTCTCTCTCGTTTTATTGTCAGCAGAATATTAACGGTTATTCAAGTCAAGTATAAGGATTCTATTAAAATTGCATTGGAACTTAAAAAGACACTTGTAGATTTAAATTTATTGAATATTTCTCAAGAAGAATTGGAAAAACACTTGTTTAATATTATGAGAAATTATGGATATGGAGATCAAACAATTACAAGATACAAATTAATGTCTAAATTTCACCACAAACGTATTCCCTTGTTAATTTTGGTTTTTGGAACTGGTTGTGTTGGTAAATCAACTTTAGCCACTCAATTAGGTGAGAGACTAAACTCACCTAATGTTGTACAAACAGATGTAGTTTTAGATTTGATTAATTCTTTCAATCTTCACACAACTAAGAATAATAGTGGCTATGAAAAGCAAGTTCCTGTCTGGTTTTCAAAATATGAGGATAGTGAAACATTTCTAAAACAATATAGAGAGCAATGTATATTTATGAAGAAGGCCCTCCAAGGAGATATTGAGAAATGTTTTGGTGATGGTAAAGCTCTAATTATTGAAGGTAGTCACATAGATCCTGAAATTTATAAGGATTTATTCGACAAGTACATTACCAAGACTTCAACAGAGGAAAACAAGGCAGAGGGAATTATTATTCCATTTTTCATTTCCATTTCCAATAAGGATGAACACGAACTGTTTTTTGAACAATGGCTTTCAAAGAGAGAACATGATATTTATGATAGTCGTACTCATACATTGGGTACAAATTTTGATGAGAAATTGCAAACCCTTTCTCATAATTTCCAAGTAATGCAAGAATATTATGAAAATGTGACGAAAAATGTTCCATACATTCATAAGGTAGAGATTAATCACAGAAGATTGGACGAAACTCTTGACACACTGCATAAATATGTCCTCGATAATATTTTCTCAGTCGTGGAAAAGTTACAAGACTAATCTAAGGTCATAATTACTTGGATATCATTCTATATGATTGATAATTTCGTCTCCTCACACTCACCCTCCAATACAATAGCAATGAATAAATAATTGATAAAACTACACCAAAACCCAACCATTTCAGAATTGCTGTTGCAGTTTTTGGAATTTTAACAGTAATTGTTTTAAAACCAAATATATCAGAATCCAAAAAGTTTGGCATGAACATGCTCCTATTCTCATTTGTTCCAACAGAAAATTCCAATTTATCCAAATTTTGTAAACACACTTGTTCAAAGAGAAATGCATAGAATGATTCATTTGGACCGTCCAGTTTCATCTGATGTTTGTAAATTTTCCAATTTTTCAATATTAAATATTTTCAATAGGTTTACATACATCTTCGTCGTTTAATTTGGCAATCAAGGACATTAATTGATTAGTGGGATCTGTTCTAAATTTTCTATCCATCCATTGTTTCCGATGTTTTAAAAGTGCAAACACTGAATTCAAAACTTCTCTTCCACCCTCATCACTTTAAATTATAATTATCCAATATATAGTAAATCCTTTATTTACCTATTATTTGTCATTTCTAGAATGTGTTTAGTGGTTTTTCCGAGAGGTTTTTCTCTCTGATTTACTCTTCTTTGTGATGATTGATTTCTCCTCACATTTCTGTTATTCATTTTTTGTTAGATTACTTGAGAATACTTTTCTGAAGAAGTTGTTTGGAAGATATTAAGCATATTTCAATACAAAACCATCATTATGATCGCCACAAAACCAGCTATCCAATGGTGAAGACAGATTATGAAACCGATAAGTATTTTTTCAACACAGCAAATATTTTATTAGCTCTTAATTTTACAAATTCCCAACAAGAAAAAATACACCAATACTAAGATAATAGAACCGTAAGGTAAATTAAGGTAAGAATGGATCCACAAACCAACAAGATTGTTACAGCAAACAATAAAAAACCAACTGCAACACTAGAAAGAAAGACGAGTGCAGAAAAACATAAATGCGACGAGGTTAAATCATCACAACCTTCAAAAAATCATTAAGGAAGAAAGGATTATGTGTTAATGGCCGTGTTGAAGTTAATTATTATATTTATATTGAACAAGAAAATATGAAAAAAACAATTCAAACAAGATTAGAACAGGGAGAATTTTCTATTTTAATTGCTCCTAGTCAATCTGGTAAAACATCAATAGTTTCTAATTCATTGATGCCTTCTTTGAAAGAAAGAGGCTATTATCCTGTATCTATTGATATGAGAGGACTGGTGAGCACATACTTGTCAATACAATCTTCAAGTTTTGATACAGCATTTCTAATTTATATCAACCGATTCTTGGGAACGCAATATGAATCGAATGAATTAACATCCTTATTCGAAAAGAGTTCTTGCATTCCAGAATTCAAAGATGAGAAAGTAGTATTACTTCTCGATGAATTTGATTCCATTGCAGAAATTCCCACAGAAGAAAGAACAAGATTTCTAGCTGCACTTTCTTCAATGAAACAAAACAAAACTTTATTATTTTCTTCATTCTTGTTTAGCAATTACAAATTTTGTTGGTGAATACTTTGGTCAACCAATTGACCATTCGCCATTCAATGTTTCAAATCCAATATTTGGTGATTATTTCAATGAGCATGAAGTTGAATTGTTTTTTAATGAATATGAAATTGAAAGTAATAAGAAAGTTAGTTCTGAAATAAGAAATCAAATTTTCAAATTAACCTCTGGTGCTAACTATATTGTGGAGAAAAAGAATCAATTGATGAAAAATGTTGGCTGTCATCTCTGATTTCAAAATCATTTTGGGGATATATTTCAACTCATCAAAATTGTATTAGAATTGCATCTGTTTTAAAAGATGAAATGCTTGATTTGGAAGGTACTGATTTTGAAAATATTATTGATTCATTCATTAAATTTAATGGAGATGACGAATCAAAAATTGAACATGCCTCAAATGGGATTTTACATGTTGATGATGTAAGAGTTAGACAATCGATCACCCGTTGGGTGTTCAATACTTTGCTTGAAATATGCAAGCCATTTGCAATAAAATTGCAACAACATCCCGAACTGAAAGAGCACCACTTCTATATTAGCTCTATTTCAAATTAATTTAAAAACCAATGTTAATATTATGTGATTTTACTTTTAATCAATATTTTGATCTCCTACTTGTCTAGAAAAACTCCATTGTCACATAATAACAATATTATTAGACTGGTATTGTTTCTTCAAAACTTGTAACCAGCAGAATTTCATGTCACCTCTTTTAATTATTATATAAATAGTTTTCTCTCAAACTCTACCATTTTCCACAACAACACAAACAAAATGTCATCATTTCGCCTATTATTAGAAGAAGAAACACTTCAAACACCACCACAACCAATCCGAAAGCAACACAAGAAGAAACGCCAAACAAGCAATGAAACAGAAAATACCAAAGTAGAAGAAACAGAATTTTCCAAAATTCATCTCAATGAAATTTGGGTCGTAATTTTGAGTTTCATCGACACAAAAACTCAATATAAATCCCTAGCACTAGTTGACAAATTGATTTGTGGCATTCTCTATTCGATACCTCTCTTAAAATCCAGTTTACAACGCACATTTTCTGGAATAATCTCTGGAGAGGAGGAACAAGACCACCTTCCACTATTGAACTATGGAAGTATGACATTGTCAAAGAGAATTGACAGGGTTTTTTCATCCAATGATCCACTCAATATATTTGGATTTGCATCCCATTCAGAATGTTCATCTGAATCCAAATACGAAACCGAAACTATTCCAGATATTCCACTCACATTCCACAATTTGTACATTGGATTATTGAATAGAAGATTGAATATTACCAATAGAAATGTAAAGCTCAGAGAATTTTTGGGATTGGGTGGTTGTTTGGATTGTCCTTCTTGTTACAATAGAAAGAATAATAAGCAAATTCATTGTGAACACTTTCGAATACTTGTAAAGCAAGACCAAAACAATAATTATATATTGAATTTAGAATGTAAATCGTGTTCACTTCATCAAAGTGTGCAGTTAGTAACTGCTCTAGGTAAAATTAAACAATTTTGTTAACAAGATTGTTTCGTATACAAGACATTTCATTGTAAATTTAAAAAATAAACCATTACAATGATAATTCATTCCAGTTACAACAAATCAAATAGTTAAAAGTTATTTAAATTAGTCAATTTGACTGTTGATTGATGTTGCCACTCAAATTTACTTTTTTAAAAAGACAAAATCAAAAAAAAATCCTTCAACACTACCCGAATGACATCTCTCATCGATGAATTTATCCTAGACTTGGGCAGTTTCACAACCAAGTACGGAATTTGTGCTGATGAAATTCCTAACGAATTTCACTCAATATCAGGTAAGTACCTAGTTGACTATAATTGTTGACTATATTTGTTTACTATTATATATAATTCATTCAACACCATTCAGGTTCCTATGAGAAACAAGGTTTTGCTGGTGTATCAAAAATTGCTTGTGGTACAATGGTATTAAAAGAGAAGGAATTGACTGGAAATTTCAGATTACGAACTGTGTGTCCATTGGTTTCTCGTGGACAAGTCAAATTGGCCAATGATACCCTGCTCATGTTTGAACACTTTTTAAATCATGCCTTCCGTTCATTGTATAATTTAAATGGAGATCCATTCTCTGCACAAACTCTCAAGGAAAAGAGTTTGAATATTGTAATGAGTCCACAAGTACAAACTATTGACTCTTTGAAAATGTTGTGTACTCAAGTATTTGATAGACATCAAATTAAGAGAGTTTCATTCCTCTCCTCAATGGAAAATGTTGCCTACATCATGAAAGATAAATTGAATCAGGATCAATTGGAGAGTAGTTTCATTCTTGAACATGGTCATGGTTTGACTCAAATTTCATCACTCAGTAGTGGTGGATCCATTGTAAATACTATTCCAATTGGAGGAATGGATGTTTCAAAGTATATTAGAGAACATCTTCAAAGTGATGAGCCAATGCTCAAATTAACTGAATTGAAGGAACAATTTGCCAAGTGTCTTCTTCCAAATCAATCGATCTGATGAAAGTGCCACTCCAAATTCGGAAATTTATACTCAAGCTGCTGAGGTATTATTCAGTAGTGGAAATCTTGTGGAATCCATTGTACAATTCATTGAAAAGGAAATGAAAGATAGAGCTTCCAAACCAACCTTGTATCTGAGTGGAGGTGCTTCACTCTTGACCAATTTCAAGGAAAGATTACAATTGGAACTTGAAAAGCATTTACCAAATATTAGTGTGGAATATAACAAACTTGGAAAGGATTCAAATTTCTTTGGTGCCTGTAAGAGAATTAAGGATTCAGAAAAAAGTGAAAATGCAATTCATGTTACACTTGCTGAATATAAGGAAAAGGGATTTGATCGTCTATTGAAAGAAAAGCTCTTACCATTCACTAATCAACAATAAATTTATATTTCTGTACAGTAATCAATTACTAATAACTGTTCACAACGAAGAGTTTTATATTGGAAAAGGATGGTAATGATTATTATTTTGGTTTGGAATCGTTACGAAGTTTGTGTAATATCTCTCAAGTGGTGAAGATGTTTTTATGAGATTATAATCAGTGTCAGTAATCAACAAAACATTAAAAAATGCCAACACACTATCCAACAGAAAATCATCCATCTGATGAGAAACACAAGAAGAAGAAGTCCCTCGTCGGCATTGCTGTTGTCACACAACTTGTTCTTGCTCTTCTTTCTCTTGCTGGTGGTGTCTTTGCAATTGTAATTTACACATTACCTGATTATAATAGAGATCTCGAATTGGTATGGTAATCTTCTAATTAATGTATTTAATCTATTGCTTATTACTATAGCAATGTCCACTCCAAAGGTAAGTAAGAGATTCTATACTTCCATACTGATCAGAATGTAGTCTTCAAACTTTCACACTTGTCTTTGGTATCTGTGAATTGTGTTGCTTTGTATTGTCTACCATCTCTCCATTGTGCCTCTTATTGGAAATTAAATTACGTGAAGGATACCATCCAGGATTGGTTTCTCAATGCTTGGTTGTTTTGAGAATTTTGATCGGTTTTGTATCTGCTTCATTCCTCATCAAGAATGTTTACTCATTCTACTCTGCATTGTGTGTAAGTTTTTTGATATTCACAACAGATTTTTGGGTGTGACACGAATCTTTGAAAATTGATTAATCGTAATTATGAAATTAATTTGATAATAACATGTGTGTGGAATTTAAATTTCGGAATTGTTTTGAATAACAGCCTGTTGAACTCAAACCATTCACTCCATACAATTCAATGTTGATTTTCAATTTGTCAACTTTGGGAGTTTTCATCATTACAGGAATTGTCTTGTTCTTTGTTTTCCTCTTCATTGGTTTCTCCGGATCTTCCACTGATAATAAGGCACCAACTACTGCACCAAAACATCAAACTCTCGAAGAAGAAGATGATGAAGATGTTGCCACCTCCCACAGTACTACTGAAAATACTCTCCAACCAAGAAATTCCGAAGAACCAACTGACAAGAATTTCCACATTGTTCGTAATTAAATCTATATTCATGATTGTATTATAAGGAAGTAATCATATTATGTTTCGATGAGTTCGTTCTCTAGTTAGGCTAGGAAATTATTAAGGATTTTTCAAAGCCTTGTTGGATGAATTTAAAGCACTTGTTTGATTCATTTTTTACAAATTTACAAATTCTCAATTTCTTAATACTCATCGTATGTAAACTTGATAACAAAAAGTTTCAAAAGTCTTGTAATTTGTTGCTTTCTCTCAATTGAGCAAAATCTACCAAGCAATTTATTCAAGTTTTTTAAATTTAAAAAAAATAATTATTAAAAATATTATTGCAGAAAAAAAATGTTGAGAAAGGGTTTATCGTTGAATGTTGCCTCATCCCTCATGATGAAGAGGTTTTGCGCTAATACTTCAATGACTTCATCGGTCTTATCATCAGTTCCATCATCATTAATTCCATCTACTCACACTTCACAAATTCAAATTTTATGTTCTTCTCTGACACAACAACAAATAAGAGAAAGAAAAAAGCAAAAAGTCAGAAGAAAGCTTCCATCCGGCAAGGAAACTTTTGAAACCTTCCTTGAAGGACCAGAGGAAAAGTGGAAGAATCCAGCTAAAGAAATTAAAGATACAACAAAGAGTGGCCTCAAACCAGCTATTCGTGAACTTCTTATCATTAGAGACAACAAACTCTCATTTGCTGGTGAAGTAGTGAAAATGCAAGCAGCCAAGGCCTGGAGATTTTTGGCAAGTAATCCGCCAAAAGCTGTCTTGAATACACCAGAAAACAGAGAACTTTACAAGGATTTATTATCAAACCCAGAGGAATTAGCAGCAAAGAGAGACGCCTTCAATAAGAGATATATTTTACAACGTTGCGTAGTCAAGATGTGGAGAAAGACTGAAGGAGCAGACATGTCTTACTATTGGGCAATCACAAAACGTGATGTTGCCAATTATGTTTGGTGTGTTTATCATATCGCCATCAAGGAAGAAGATATCAGCTTCCCAGGTGAACAAAAGAATAGTGAAGGTTCCTATCATCCAATCAGAAAACCAGGATATTACTGTGTTTATGTTGATTTGAAGGATGGTCAATCACCAGTACTTGTAAGAGTATACTTACCAATTAACGACAAGGCTAAGACATACCGTGGTAAATCAGTTATCGGATACGTTTAAACAATTTATTACATTTATTTTGAAAAACATTAAAAAATTAAAAGAAAAAACAACTTTGGTTTATTTAACCTCTTTTAGGAGAATATTTAAATAATATTATTGGATTTGGAAAATCAATTAAATTCAAAATCATTTTCTAATTGTCCAAAACCAAGTTTTGATTTTCAAAAGAAAAATCTTTTTAAAAAATGTCTTTAAGAGAGTCATCATCAAGCAGCATCGACTCTGTTAATAATTTCTAGTAGGATTACACAAGAAGGAAATTCCGATAATATTCTTACACCAACTAAAATTATTGATGAAGGAAACGATGATGATAATTATGCTTTTTCTGTTGTGACTCGACAAGGAAGTTTAAATACACAAGTGGACAGTCCCATCAATTTGGTTAATCCTTCATCAAGTAATTTTCCAACAAGTGTTGTTGATAAATTCGATACCTCTGATGATGAGGAGACAGCAGCCTATTCACAAATTATTTATAATGAAGAGGATCAAATTTCAACAGAAGGCTCCGAAGCCATCATAAAGGAAGCTCATTTGGAAGATAAGGATTTGGAAACTGGAGCTTCACAATCAGAAACCTTGTCTGATGTTTCAAATGAAAATGTTTGTACTGCAGAACAATCATCAACATTGTTCGAGAATGTAGTTGTAGTTGAACATAAGGATACCTTTAAAACAGAATTTGAGGAACAAACAAATAGTGATTATGCTGTTTCATCAATAATTATTAACAAATCAAATGACTCCTCAAACTCATTGAATATTGTTCCTGAGGAAATGCCAAAATATTTAAAACATATTGATGAAGATCAAACTCAATTGAAATGGCAACTACATCAAAAACACATTTTCATTTTGAGCGAAGCTGGTAAACCAATTTTTGCAAGATATGGTGATGAAAATCAATTGAATACCATTCTTAGTTTTTTCCTTGGTATTGTAACTATTGTCTCAAAAGAAGGAGGTACTGTAAGAACCGTTAATTGTGGAGATTTGAGGTTTGTCTATGTTCTTAAAGGAGCACTCTACTTCGTTTCTGCATGTAGAACATCAGAAACTAATATTGAAATTGCCAAACAATTGGAAACTATTTACGAACAACTTGTATTTATACTTACATCGAAGAATATCCAAGATATATTACAAAAGAGATCTAATTTTGATTTGAGAAATTTATTGGGAGGAACTGATAAGATTATTTATTCTCTAATTAATAGAATGAGTAATTCTATTGATTTTTCGTTTGATTCAACACATGTTCTGAGGTTGCCAAAGAATACTAGAAATCAAATAGGTGATATCATGATGAAGAATAGAGTTCAAAATAAGCTCATGTTCTCCTTAATGATTTGCGATAATACCCTTGTTCACATGATTAGAAACAAGAAGTACAATATGAAAACCAAAGATTTACTCTTACTGATGAATTTTGTTGGATCTGCACACTCTTCAATGAAGAGCAGCGAGACTTGGACTCCTATTTGCTTACCTGGACTCTCAGAGACATCCTATGTCTATGCTTATATAATTTATTTCACAGAAAATTGGTGCTATGTAATGATTTGTATGAGTACAGAGTCTTTCTTTGACTGTCAACAATCTCAAACTCAAACTTTACATGACCTTATTCAATCCGAGTGCTTCCCATCTGTTGTCAATGCTTCCAAATCACCTTATCCACCAGTTAACGAGATTTTCACAAATGTCAGACAAACAGCTTCATCCCCAACAGCAGATGACTTTTTAATGACTCAAACTTTCCTCAGACATTTCAATTGTAGAATCAAATCAACCACTATTTCAATTTGCCAAACTTGTTCCACTAAATTCTTACCACCTTATCATACCAAGAAGGAAAGAAAGAGAATTCTCAGATTGTACAAATCAACAAGAGAGAAACTCGAATCCATTCCAAACAAAAATATTGGATCTCAAGTAAGAACCTACGTGGAAAGCACCAAATATGAATCTGTTATTGGACTGTGGACTGGTAATTTGGAAATTTATGCTACATTTTCATTGTTAGCTTCCAAATCTGACATGATTGCAATTTGTGAACAAATCAAAAATTGGATCAAGAAAGAAGATCCATCTCTCTTCCTCTCCAATATCCCAACCTTTTAATTTATTTTTTCTCACACTCAAATTAAATTTAATATTACCCAAAATTTGTAACAATAAATATCTCACTAAAAAGAGGTATTTACAATTTATTCACTATATTCATACTAATTCCATTACCTGCCAATACCATTGCACCAGTGTACATCGATTATTTCATAGCCCTTACTATCCTTAACACATTTTACAACTTTCCAAATTAAAACTTGCGTCTTCATATTTCTGCTCTTGATTTGGCTTTAAAGCGACGCAACGTTAAAAAACTTTAAAAAAAATGAAATTCTCTCCCGTAACGGCATTTTCATCATCACCAATGTTATTAAATAATAATTCAAGGAGAAGCATTGGCACGATGAGCAATCCGTGTTTCAAAAATCAGTCTAGGATAAAATCATCAACATCGCGGCGGAGGTCTCTATTGATTGGGTGTATATTCATCATGACTGTAATTTTGTGTTTATTGCCGAGTGGTATTTGGTCGGAGTTTAATGAAGATAGCTATACGAGAATGATTGATAAATTTGGATACTTGAAGAGTGTTATTACGTCGAAAAGGAAACCAATTCATCATCATCACTATGATAATTCTATTGAGGAAATATTCGATACAATTTATTTACGAAATAATGAAACTCTTGATTATGGTGTTGTGGTAGTTATTGATAAGTTGGGAAAGGTTATATTTAAGAAAGCTTACGGAACTCGAGAGCCAACAATTGTTGGTGCAAAAAGAAATATGAAAGATCCTCTTGATGATATTTTCCCAATATCAGAAGTGTCAGCAACTTTTACTGCTGCCACAAGTGTGCAGCTTTATGAAATGGGAATTCTGGAAAATTTGTCAACTACTCAAGCTAATGTATATTTACCAGATCCTTTGAAAATCAAAAAGGATATTATCGGAGATTATTCTTCTACACTTGACCTACCTGTAAAGATTAGTAGTGATAATGTTACTTTAGGATCACTGCTTACCCACACTACTGGGTTTGATAGCCGAGTTGTTGGATCATGCTCTCGAGTTGATGATTCATCTGAAAAAAACGAGCCAGAACACTTTTTGAAAAAGTATCTGGAAATAATGGACGTTCCTCGTATTAGAAGATATGATTTTGTTTCATCATTTTCACATATAGGATATACCATGTTAGCTTTAATTATTGAACGAGTGACAGGACAATCAATGAAACACAATTTGGAAAATCATATTTTCAAACCTTTGAATATGTCCAGCACTTTTGATAGGTACAAGAAGAATATTTTTGATTCAGAAAACCTTGTACTGCCATTCCTTTCTGAAACAAATGACAAGGAAGAAATTTATGGCAGAATCTACGATGACTATTGCTGGTATACTCCAGCATTTTCTTCTTCTGTGGGAATGTACTCTACTCCAAGAGATATGGCCAAGTGGGCTCTTACTCATTTGAATTATGGAGAAATAATTCCATCAGAACTCGATCCACATGTTGAGAGAAAAAGAATATTCTCAAAGGAAAGTGCTGAACTAATGTACAGTGAACATTTCAGCTCTCATCCAAACTGTTCCATCACCACTGGTTATGGATGGAATATTGAAAAGAAATCGGATGTAAAGTACATTACAGCACACGGTTCTTTCATGCATCCATTTTTCTCTAGGTTGGCTGTTTTCCATGAACAAGGTCTTGGTATTGCAATTTTGGGAAGAGGAAAAGATATCAGGTGGGATTTGGGATTTGATTTATTTGTTGATAGATATGTCGATAGAGTTCCTTGCAGTATGAGAAAATCTCCTTTGAATACTACCTATGTGGATAATGATCTTGGAATTTGTGCATTCACAATGAAAATTAGTTCACTTCCAAAATTTTCTGAAGAGTACAATTACATTACCAAGTACAGTGGTTGCTATGTAATGCACGAATATGAACATACTACATGGCTTAAATTCAGGAAGGAATTCCAAAAGAAGATTTGTGTTTCTGTCGAAGACAATCACCTCTATATTTCCACAGGAGAGAGGGGAATTCAGCTTGTGGCTTTGGAAATGCCAGGAAGAACTCTTGAAAATGATCCTCTATTTATTGCTGGTATCAAATATGATGACGAGGTATTAATTGTCGATGGATTTTCTGATATTTCTTTCGAGTTCAATGAGGGAGATGAATCAGCATCGTACATTACTCTTGCTTCTGTACCTTTTGAACGAGCCACACCAGTTAACTTTTACGCATTATTGCTTACTCTTGGATTTTCATTTCTCATTTGCTTTTCATTCTCATTGTTGCACTTGTCGTTCTGTATCCATACATGGAGAGAGCATAATGCAATGTATTCCAAGAGAAAGGCATCAATTTTAATTAATCGAGTTGCCTCACTTCAAAGACCAATTGGTCCACTTTCTTCTTCGACTGGATCAATCACTATTCAAGACTCTGATACCAACATTGTTGGTGTGGATGAAGAAGGTAGACAATTATTGTACTCTTATGGAGATGATGAAGAGGCAATGAATGGATCTGAACCAACAACTACTGTCAAATCAAGTAAGATACACAAATTTATCAAGATCAAATCCATTGTTGATACTATTGCTATCTTATTAATGTCGTGTACTACATTGAATAATTCATTGGCACTTATTGGAATTATAATGAATTATTCATTATTCAATCAGACCAAATTATTCCCACAAGAGCAATTTGGCATTCAATTTTTCCTTCTTGAATGTCAACTGGCAGTGGTATTTGATTTTGCTATTGTTCTTGCTCTTTTGGCTTTGTTTGTCGTTCAAATGACTCATCCAAAGGGTAAGAGCAGAAGAGTTTGGCTTTGGGTTGTAATGTATGCTGTTTCAACCTTCATCCATTTAGTTTGGCTTGCATTTTGCATTTACTTTAATTGGTTTGGTCCTGATTATCAAACAATTTAATACAAATTATTTATTTACATTTTGCTCAATAATGTGTGCAATGGAAGAATAGGCAAAATGGTATTGTTCTTGTGTTTGGATCATGCCAAATCTTTGTTTCTGCAATTTTAATGTTAAAATTAATTGTTGAAATACTAAACAAACCTTTAAAGAAACAGCTCTTTCCATAATTTTTTCTGCATCAATATCCACACCATTTTGGTAATCTTTGAGAATTGAGTCAACTAAACAAAATGTTCCAGTTCTTCCAACACCAGCTGAGCAATGCACGTAAATCTTTGATTTAGTTGTATTTAAATTATTGACTAAATAGACCACTTCTGAGAATGTACTCAAATTAGGAACTCCAAAATCAGGCCATGTAGTAAAATGAACAATATGGACAATTTTTTCCTCTGCTCCAGAAAATCCAACCTTGATGGTTCTATCATATATTTCATTCTTAATTAAATCCTCATTAACATTAGATACGATAATATCTCTTTGTTCTCGTGGATTGCTGTCATCTGGTGTTGCTCCTCCCTTGTCTCCCAAATTAGGCCAGTATTGTTCACATTTTTTCTAAATTACATATATTGTGATCTAGATAAGCTGCTGCCAAACGTGATGGCTCTACTTACAGAATTTTTTTCAATCACATTTGCCAACATTAAAATCACCTTTACATCCTCCTCTATTATCATTCTCCAAAAATCGTAAATTGTATTAGCAAGTGGTCCTTGTCCAGCAATATACAAAACTTTATCATCCACACCAATATAATTTGCATTAATATAAAATTCATTATCACTTGTCAATTTTACTCTGGTATCCTCATCTTTGATCATCAATCATCACACACTCTATCGGAATGTAATAAAACCTACTTGCCAAAATATTAGAATATCTATTCTTTGAAGGATTGTTCAATGCGGTCGTGAAATCTGTTGATTTTACCAATTGTTGCTCCAAATTCCTCATTTTAGCAAATTCCTCCTTTGCATATTTGTTTGCATGATTTTTCAGTGTGAGTGGAAGTGATTTATTTTGACCCATTTTTTAATTGTAATTTTTTTAAATATAAATTTCATTAGATGATGAAATTGATAAAAATGGATGTTTACATGTTTGTTTAGAGAGATAGATCATAATTGTTGTGGGTATGTTCCAATATTGAGTGGAAATAGTAAATAAAGGAAGTCATATATCTTTGTTAATTTTGTTATTCAAAAATATAAAAATATGGATCTTTGGAATAGTTCTTGAAAAATTAATGGACTACCTCAAGAATAATACACTATTTCTTGAGTTTCGCACAGGTTTATCACCATTATACCAAACACCAGCAGATTCATTCAGCCAATTTCCTTCTGGAGCACCATAATAGGTAAAGGTTGTGAAAATTCTATGTGAAAAATGGTGCTCTTCCCATTCTAAATCCAATCAGTTGTCCATTACTTGCTTTACAATAGCATAAAACACAATATTTCACTATTAGTTGTTTGGAAAATCAAGAGTTCCAAGGTTTATTATTAATTGATTAGTTGTTAGTTCCATGTTAGAAAAGGTTGATTCAAAATCTCAATAATACCTAAAATCACTTGTGTAAATCTGCTCTACAATTAGGGCATGAAGGTCTCACGGCAGATTTTAACCATCCGTCTAGACACTTAATATGAAACATGTGGTCACACCCAGTTTTGTAAACCATTACATTTTTTTTCAATTTTTCAAGACATATTGTACATTCCACAGGTTCTGAACCATCTGTAGGATTATATTTAACCTTCTTAATATCTGCCTTATTTCTTGGAGGTTCTGGAGTTGTATTTCTATTGTGCATTCTTTGTAAAGCATTCATCAAAAATCCACTAAACCTCGAAGGAAATTGGGGAAGTAAAAGGAATGGATTTCTTCCCAAGTTAAAATGTCTAAAGATTGTGGCATCATCTCCATCGTCTTGCTCCTCAGAAATATCAGTGTCGTCATCGTCATCATCTGAATCACTATTAATATGATTCGTCCCAACTATCTGCACTTCATTCTGTTCGTCATCACTATTTAACACAATGGCATCGTCTTGGTTTCTACCATGTCGTCGAAATTCGTCCGCATCATCCTCTATTACTATTACATTTTCATCATTATTCGAATTATTGTTTTGTATGGTTGTTGGTGGTAAAATAAACGGAGAGGGTATTGCAGGTGTTCGATGAGGTATACTTGAAGAAGATGAAGCAGCAACAGGAGCAGATAGGCTTGGTGTTGAATTACTTATTCGTCGATGTTTCCTAACAGGCTGTAGAGATGAAGATCCAATAATGTTATTATTATTCAATGTTGCAAAATGATCATAAGAGTTTTCCCGTATTGTATTATTATTATTACCACTACTACTAGATCCGATTATTTGTGATTCCTCATTCTCATCATTATCACTATTAATGTCTAGGCTTTGTGGAGTAGTGTGCTCCAAAAACCTCCTCTTTGTTGCAATTCTTCTTCGTGGAGGCATCTCAATGATAAAGTTTCTCAATTATTTTTTTTCTATTTGCTTGCTCTTTAAATAGATAACGTGCGGTTTTACCTTTTGGCGCCATTTTGTGCACAATTTTTTGTTCTTGCTTTGAGTTATTTGTTCTTCTTCACAATGTTTAGTATTTTCAAATTTTTATTGGAAAGCCTTCTCCCTTAATATCAACTGGATCAAAGGTAATTATTGTGTTGGGATGGGAGGTGAAATTTCAAGTTAGAAGAAATATGAAACTAGTTTCCATTACAACATAAAAAAAATGAATCAAAACGATCTGTTCTTCCACAAATTGCCATCTATTCGCTCGGCCATTCAAAAATCAATATTGTCATTGTCCCAGCACGATCTTGTTCAAATTAATCTTTCTATTGATAATAATACAAATGTAGAATTCATTGAAGGAAATGAAGTGAATGATGTTTTGCGTTCCGTGATCAATTTTCAAAATTCTCTGATGAGAGGTTTGATCAATTGTCAAGCCAGTGGTGATAATTTTGCTGATCTCAAGATCATCACTGCTAGTGGTGATGATCACCAGGGTGATTTTTCCAAAACTAAATTCACTACTATTGAACCAATTCGTAAGGTTACTGGCACTTTGTTGAGATTCTATGCTTCCAAAGGAGCTATAAACGAATTTCCAAGTGCTTTGGAAAATTACAATGCGCAAAAGGAAGGGTTTGAACAATTGGTATTGCCACAAGTTGATGTCGTTTTTGGTTTAGCTTCTCAAAGTGAAGCTCAATTATTTTCTCTTCTATTTACTGGTTTTGAATTGATGTCCTTGGGTGGTGATTTTGAAATTCAAAAACCAAACACCAGGGAATTTTGTGAATTTCTTCCCAATTTTGTGGCTGAATATTTTGAAAATTTAGATCAGGTTCACTTGTTTGCTCTTATAATTGCAGCAAATGCAACATTTTCAAAGAAAATTTTGGATTTACTCTGTGCTCAAGTTGCAAATATGATTAGAGGAAAGAGTCCTGAGCAAATTAGAGACACTTTTAATATTAAAAATGGTAAGTTGACTATTTCAAATATAATTCATCAAAGATATTTACTAAATATTTGTGAACAGATTTCACTCCTGAGGAAGAGGAAGCAGTTAGAAGAGAAAATTCTTGGGTAGAAGAATAAATTTTAAGAATTCTCTCATCAAGAAATGCTATTGAGCTTTTTGCTTTTAGCTTTAGAAAATTTTTTCGCGCCAAAAAGTTACAATTTTCAATTTCCCGCCTAATGCTCAAAAACAAATCAACAAAAAAAATGTCTAACAGGAGAAAAGACAAGGACCCTAACATGCGAGTTCATTTCATAAGAAACAGTGTCGATGAGGGAAATAAACAATCACCAGTTGTATCTGGTGATGTATCAATGATACCATCGGTTGCTAACATACGAAGACAGTACGAAGAGAGAGTCATGTTGCTGGCTGATGGGTTAACTAGGATATTAAGAGATCTTCAAAATGATAAAGTAATTTTACAAATGGACAAGGATATAACAACATCTCCTCACGTAAAAGATAGAATTCTTGAAATTCTAGGTGAAGCACTAAGGTCCGGTATGTAAGAAGAAAATAATATTATTTTAATAATATTCATCACGATGACACAGAGCAAGAAACGGTGATACAAAGATTAATCGAAGAAATGTCTAAAATGGAGACAGAACTCAAAACAACAACAGAAGAGTTCACTAGGTGTCAAGTAGCTTTAAAACAAGAAACAATTATTCGCACAGAAAGCGAAAAAAAAGTAGGTCAACTCAAATTAAAAGTGAAGGATATGGTTTCCGATCAAAGCAAAACAGAAGGAGCTAAGGTAAATGACTTGTACGATAAAGTTGTAAATTTAGAAAAAGAACTATCAAACAAAGAGAATGATCTGAAAAAGAGAAAGAAGGCACTCTCATTGTAAGTATTGCATGATTGGAATTTTTGATAACAAAAAACAGAGAAAAGGAAGAGAACAAAACCCTAAGCGAGCAGCTGCATTCGAGGGAACTAGAATTGAATGAGCTCAGGAGAAGAGTTGAAGAACTTGAGTCACTGGCTGAGGATAAGGATGAAGTGATTGTAAAGCTTGAAGAAAAAACAGAAAAATATAAAGAAAGTTACTCCGAGGAAACAAAGGCAAGCAGATTGACGAGCAAAATGCTGAAAAAGAAGTTGATGGAAACTGAATCATTACTGAAAGAAAAGACTGATCAAGCGAAGGAGGCCAACATGGTAGTAATGAGAGTTCAAGCTAAAATATTGAAATATAAAGAGAGACTGGATGAAACTGAAAGAAAGAGAGAAAAATTAGAATCGGATCTCAAACGCCTAAAGACAGATTCAGACGAGTGTCTTGAGAGAGAACGAAAGGCTCACAACGAACTTCAAACAGAATTTTCAAAGAGACTCAATGAGAGACTCTCAGAAAGTGAAAAGAGAATTAAGGAAAGCTTTGAGAGTAAGATTCTTTCTCTTGAAAGAGAACTTTATCAAAAGGATTCTCTTGTTCAAAAGTCTCAGTTTGATCAACTTTATCAACAACAATTAATGAATGGAATGGTAAGTTTATCTATTTGGATTTTGAGAATAACATTCCAAAGAAAACTCTTCAACCTGATCAAGTGGATAAAATGTTGGAACTTTATGAGAGCAAGCTTAAAGTCTTCCAAAAGGATTATATGCCAAGATCGGAGCATGATAAGTCGATAGTAGATTTAGAATCTAGGTTTATGAATGAAAAGAGAGAATTGGAAAGAAAGTACGATTACGAGTCAGAGTTCAAGCTTAAGGAATTGGAACAAAAGAAACAAAAAGAGTTTAACAATACTCTTTCCAATATTAATCAAGCTGTCAAACAATTGGAAGAGAGATTGTACGAAGAACAGAAGCAATGTAAGAAATTGAAGAAGGAAATTGTTTCCAAGGATGAGGAGCTAAGAAATACTAGGGATGAAGTAAAGAATGTTGAAAAGAAGAATCAACAGCTAGGATCTTATATTGAAGAATCCAATAGAAATATCGATACATTAAGAGATTATATCGATAAGCAGGATCATGATAGAAAAGAGATGGAGATTTACTGTTCCAAGATGGCTGACGAGGTAAGAAACATCAACTCTCAACTAGAGGACATGAAGAAGCATTCGGATAACCTAGAAACTGCTGTACAACAAAAGAAGGCAGAGTCTAACAAGCTCAAAGAGGCCTTAATATCAGAGACACACAAGCTGGAAGAAGTTGCTCACGAGTATCAATTGGCCTCTCAAGACTTGGAAAAGTATAAGCGCGAGCACAAGATCATGTCAGACACAATCAACTACCATCTCGAAAATATTTTACTTTCTCTTCCTTCCACAGAGTTTAGAAAATTCAAGCTTTCTTCATCAAAGATTGAAGGTATTGATTCTCTGTGCAGTGAACTTGGAAAGAGTATTGAAGAGTTTAAATCCCACACAAATAGAACAACACAAGAATTAAAAGAAAAACAAGTAATTCAAGTGAAGGGATTGGAAGATGTCATTAAGAAAAAGAAGCAAAAGGATGGTCTTGTTGAGTTCAAGCTAAGAGCTGAGGTTTCAAACTTGAGAAGGGAGCTTGACACTGTTAAACTTCAAGCAAATCAAAATCTTTCTGCTTGGAAGCAAACACTACAAGGGTTCTCAGATCAAGTTCTTCAAAAGGTTCACGAAACTAGTGTATTGAAAGAAAATGAAAACTACAAGAGGCAAAGACAATACGAGAGAGACATCCAAGAGCTTTCATCTCAATTAATGAAAAAGGACAATGATGTCAATTCCAAAGTTTTTGCTCTCCAAGAAGAGTTGAACATTGTTTCTCAAAGACACAGTGTTGATTTAACAGAGAAGAGTGCGTTGGCAAGAAAAATGGAGGATTTGAGAAGAATAGTTAGAATTATCGAAGAAAACTTTGCTATGCCTTCAGACATTATTAATGGTATTTGGTCAACTCAACCAGAAATATTTGAAAAGTCTGTATTCCACCTCTCTCAAAACCTTATAACTTTCAAGAAGAATTTCGAAATTCAAAAGAATCAAATCGATGATCTCTCTCAAGATATTCAAAATCTTCAAGCTCAAAATGAAGTAACCGAAGAGGCAAAGAGAAAGCTTGAAAAAGCAGCTGCAAAACTTCAAATAGAACATGACAAGTTGCTCTCGATATGCAATGAAAAGTATGCCGAAGTTGTTGGTAGTTTGGAAGACATTAAGGTAGAAGTTGAAACCTTAGAGGCCAAATATTACAAGGACGTCAAGGAATCAACAATCAAGGCAAAGGAATCCTACGAAAATCAAATGAAGCACCTCACAGAAAAGTTAACAGACAATATTGAAAGAGCCTCACAACTGATAGTTGTTTCCTCAGATGCCTCAACTGTCTATCAAGAAACAAAGAAAAAACTGGACGATATTAGAAAAGAAAAGGAAAGACTCCAAAATTCGTTAGTGGAAACCCAATTTGACAAGGAAAAAGAAAAACAAGAAAATATGACACTGAAAAGAGAATTAGAATCTTATGATCAAAAATTACGAGAACTTGAAATGGAGAAAGACAAGTACAAGAGGAAGAATCAAAGTTTAGAGAAAAAGAATAAGAAATTGGAGCTTGTTGTGGAGGCTGTGAAACAAAGTTATGATATTGGCGACCAACCAATAAACAACAATTAATTATGTAGTGATTTCACTCTAGAAATTAATACTTATGCAAGGATTCAATGGAAAATGATTTAATTCTTGATTGGTTGACTTGTTTTCAAAATGTTACAAAATTCTAGTATTAATGTTTTGAAAGAGAGGTGATTTCCGAATGGTTTGATATCTTCCAAATCCAATTCTGTATTTAACCCCAAATGAATCATGATATTTAGAATTCTTAACAATCCAAATGCTATACAGAGAGTTTCTTCTTGTTTCACCATAGTAAATCCCCAATGCTTTCGGAAGTGTGAGTATGCTCTAGTTCCATACAGATTGGCCATCCAACTTCCCATCACAAATAATTCATTGGCCCCAACAAGAACTTCCAAATCAATCATGACAATACTTTGAGACGGATAGGAAATGATGAAATTTGCTGGATTTACATCAACAATAGTCAGAGAACTTTTTTGATTGGAAAGAATTTGGAATGAATTTTGAGGTTCTGAAAAGAAATCTTCCAATTGTTGCATTCCTTCTTCTAATATCTGCCCTCTAGATGGGTCCATTTTGCTCAATAGAAATTTCTGTTCCTTGATGGTGTGAGAAATAAACTCTGAATAAGTTTCGAATTTTCCTCTCAAATTGGTTGAACTGTTCTCTTCAACAAGAGGTCCAAAACCCTTCACTGGAATATTTCGCAATTTTCCACAAATTTCAACACAATCCTTCATTAAATTTGAGAGAATATCATCATCTTCCTCTTTTAACTCAAGCATATTGGAATTTAAAGCTTCCAATAACGTTTTCCCCTTCACAAACTCCAAAATCAAAAAATCAAATTTTTTGGAATTAATCTCAAGTGAACCAACTTGAAAACATTTTGGAAGTGGTAATTCTTGATTTGCCAAAATAGTGTAGAGCATACACTCAACATTTCCAAGCGGATTACTAATTTGTCTATCGATTAACTTGAAAATGAATGAGGACTTCTTCAAGTTTAGGTTTGAAATGATAAACGAAATTCCTGCTCTCTGTGATGACTTCAATTTCCGAGTGGATCAATTGTTGAAGAAGAGAGCTGTCAATGAGATTAGAGGTGCGCAATTTTTCAAGAAGAGCTTGTTTCATTTTTTTTCTGTGATTGAGATTCGGCAACTTTATTTGAGTAGTGACAATGAGCTCATTTCTTATCAATTTTTCTCTTAATGGTAGAAAGGATTTTCCTCTTTTCCTTCAATTGTTGTTCGACAAATATCTTAAATCTGCGATGAGTATCCATCATCAAGACACACATTTCAGTTTCCACAATTTCGAATAAATTTTCAGGAAGAGATTCATTCTCTCCCTTTGCAAAATAATCCAAAAATTGTTTCACATTATCAGCAACTTGTTTGCTGGTATTGACAGATCGTTCACCTCTCACATCTAAAAAGTCAGTGTGAATTTCGAATGCAATTTCAAACTTTCTCTTTTCAATATCGGATAAATCCTTCTCAGTAAAGCCCTTCTTAATATTCTTCTTCTTTTTAGATGAATCTTCATTACTTGTGGTGGTTGTTGTTTCAGAAAATTGATCAGAGCCACTCAAAATGTCAGTGTCAAATAAGAAAACTTGAATGTCAAAGCTCTTTTCACACAACTTTTTGTAATCGTTAATCTTTTCCAGAACTGCAAAGTTTTCTTCACTTCTTTCAATCTTGCAAAATTCTTTGAATTTCTCACAAAGTGCCGAATCATTGATTGTATCCATCAGCATGTACTTTCTCACTTGTCTCAATTGCTTCTCCTTAGTTGTATCTTTCCTTACCGAAAGCACAATATACGCAATCAACACTGGCACGACAATGACCATTGACACGACCAGAATAATGAGAGAGGCCAGAGTTGTGCCCAAATCTTCCTCTTCAACCACTTCTTGCATATTAATAACATAATCCAAAACTGGTTGAATTTCTTCAGGATAACCTGCTAAATAGTATTGATATAATGGTGAATCGAGTATGGTGATGGCTTGTGAATAATTGGATGCCCTGACCATCTCTATTACTGACAGCTCTTCCTTGACAGCTTTTCTCGATCTCACATCCTCTCTGCTCATGTTATTTCTCTTAGAATAGACTACATCTTCAGGTACTGAAACAAGTAAAACATTGAGTACTTCATAATACTTGTCATGATAGGTCATGAATAGATCGGCATATTCCAGCGCCAAAGTTCGATTATATTCTGAAACGACAGATACTCTGCATGAGAGTTTCATCAAATCTCTATAGTAGGTGGCATCTGTTTGCAAGGCCCCTATATTCGAGTACAAGTTATCGACAACTGAATAGTTAAATGCCACAGCTGCCATCAATAAGCAAAAGGCAATTAAACTAACGAATAAAGCTAGCATGCTAGTCATCTTGAGGCAGTTAAGCTCCATTACACCACAACATGTATGAATTTTGAAAGCTCTATTATAGAATTTGGTAACAGAGGATGAACGGGGTGTTTTCAATGAGGATGGAAGTGATTTTTGCTTGTGAATTGAATCTCTCTTTGTTAAATATTGTTGGTTGTTGTTGTTATTGACTTCAGTGATGTCAATAGTGGTGGTACATGTATTGGGTGAGACAACTTTCAATTCATAGGACACATGTTGGCTTGTGTCAATGCTTGTCATTGTTTTTTTTTGAATGTGTGAAAAAGTTGTTTGTTTCTTTCCACATATTCTTGTCAATGAGTTCATGTTGTTTCGTTTAAACTCTTATTGATACCATCCTACTATTTATACTATTTAGAGAATCTCAACAGTTGTCGCTTTTGACTTGTGGATAATATTGGTTGTGGACATTTATCAAGGAAGGAAAGTTACTCCATCCATACAAATTATAAAGACCAATATGTTAAACATCAACACAAAGATATTGGCATCCCATGATTGGTGTGATACATCCAATAGATATATGGTGGTACGTTTGGTATGAATAATGATTGCATCTGAATGGTCAGTTACCGTATATTCGGATTTGTTACCTTTTTTCTGTTAGTAGAAGGAACTATTTGCTTTTGAACATTTGTTGAATCATACCTGCTCTAGAATGAAAGAATTAATCATTTAAGAATGATTCAGACAGAAGAATTTGCTACAATTTAAGGTTTAGTCAAGATTAGTTCAATCAGATTCCTCTGCCAATATGATGTATTTTATTGAGGTGAAGAGTACAATGTTTACTTATTTTTATTTCTTGGTGTACTTGACTCCCATATTAGCTGCAGCGAACATGTAAACATCAACCATTTCCCTAATTGACATTGCCAAAGACTTGCCAGCTCCATGGCCAGCATTAACTTCAATTCTGCACAACAATGGAGATTCGTTTACAGGTCCTGCTACATGTTGAAGTTGGGCAGTATACTTGAAAGAGTGGTGAGGAACGACTCTATCGTCATGATTGGCTGTTGTTACCAACACGGCTGGATACTTTTGAGGCTTAATATTGTGAAGTGGACTATAAGCACTCAAATAATCGAAACCTTTTGGATCACTGGAACAGCCGTAATCACTACACCAAGCATGGCCAATAGTCCAAGTGTGGAACTAGAAATTTCATTAGAAAAATAATCAATTATAAAACTTACCTTAAGCATGTCAAGAACACCAACCATTGGAACACCGACACGGATTAGGTCAGGTCTTTGGTTAACTACTGCAGAGACTAAAAGTCCACCGTTAGATCCACCGTTTAAGGCAATTCTGGCTGGAGAAGTATACCCTTCCTTAATAAGATATTCAGCTGCAGCAATCATGTCGTCAAAAACGTTTTGCTTTCTGTCGAGAATACCTTGTTCGTGCCACTTTTCACCACCAATTTCATTTCCTCCTCTCAAGTTTGGAATGGCTACAATACCACCAAAGTATTTGATCCAAAAGAGTCTCATTACACTGAAGGATGGTTGAAGTGAAATTGAAAAACCACCATATCCGTAGAGCCATGTTGGGTTATTACCATTCTTTTCAAATCCCTCCTTTTGATGGACAATAAACATTGGAACTTGTGTACCATCCTTTGAGGTATACCATTCTTGCTTGACTTCAATAGAGTCAGGTGAAGGAACTAGATCACTAGTCTTGGTCTGATAAAAAACTGATGTTTCCTTTGTGTTGAAATCATACTTGTAGACTGTACCTGGGTGATTGAAAGAAACAAACTTGTAAAAGAGGATTGAGTCTTCCTTTTTGGCTGAAATACTTGCTACTGAACCAACTGCAGGCAATTGAATATCATTGATATATTCTCCAGTTGAAAGGTTGTAGAACTTTAAAACATCTTGAACGTTATGTACATAATTTGCAATGATGCAATCATTATTACCAATACTGGCAATGCTCATTGGATCCTCAGTTTCAGGAATTAATTCCTTCATTTCAGTGTATGGCTTGTTGACATCAACGTAAATGACCTTTGAGTTTGGAGCATTCAAGTTGGTCTTAAAGTAGAACATGGTTCCCTCATTGGTAATATAATCATATTCAGCATCAAAGTTATCAATATATTTAACAACTTTGATTGGTGATTCACTGTCATTTGGATCAACTTTTTCGAATGCCAATTCTCCTCCAATTTCATCATTCTTATAAACCTTTGTAAAGAAGAGTCTATTTACAGGTGCAGTGCTTTCACTGACAGTAATAATCAAGTACAATCCATCATCAGAAACAAAACCTCCAAACATCCACTTTGGTTGGCTCCTGTCACCATAAATTAAAATATCTTCAAGTTGACTAGTTCCCAATTTGTGATAGTAGAGTTTGGAATTTTCATTGGGGTCAACTTCAGATCCCAAACTTTCAACAGATGACTTTGGTTCTGGATATCTGGTGTAGAAGAAACCCTTAGAATCATGAGTCCAAGAAATTGAAGTAAATTTACAGAACTTAATAGAATCAGGTAAGTGTTCCTTAGTCTTGACATCCATAACCTTAATAGTTTGCCAGTCGCTTCCCTTTTCACTTAAACCATAAGCATAATAGTCGCCATTCTTAGTGAAAGCACTACTTCTAATTGAAGAAGTACCATCAGCAGAGAATGTATTAGGATCAACGAATACTTCAGCTTCATCTGATTCAAGTGATCTTCTGACCCACATGACGTCTTGATTTTGTAAACCATCATTTTTGAAATAATAATATCCAGTCAAGTCACCTTTACCTCTCTTGAATGGACATCCAACTTTTTCAAAATTAACCATTTTTGTAAGTTGATCAACCAATTCTTCTCTTGTAGCTCCAACCTTTTCTTCAATTCCTTCTTCCATCATATATTTTGAAAAAAGATCAACTTGTTGAGAAACCCATTCCTTTGTCTTTTCACTGTATGGTTCTTCCAACCAACGATATGGATCAGCAACTTTTACCTCCCCTCTTGTTTCACTCTGATAAGTATCAATGGCTGATTCATCTCTAAAAGCTTGAGGATAATTCCAAGATGGCATTCTCGTGTTATATTTTATATTGTTACTATTATTATTACAGGATTGATGTACAAATCTTCTCTGTTGCTGTTGTCTATTGATTCCGAACAAGGACGACTGCGAAGGGAGAAATTTTGTTTTTTTGTTTAAGAAAAATTTATTTGCAGTTCGGCAAGTGATCATTTTTTATAAAAATAGATTTGAAATCCTTTGAAGAGAAAAAGAGTTTACAAAAAAAAATGCAAGACATTGCTGGCGAGGGTTGTGGGGAAGTGAATGATGGAGTAATTTTGGTGATGATTGGAGGATTGCCAGCTTGTGGAAAGACGAGTCTGTGTAAGAAAATTCAAACCTATTTGGAAGATATTCGGATGGAGTGTAAATTATTTTGTTATGATGAGGTTTTGAATGAAGAGTTGGAGGATGGTGGATTTACTTCGGAAAAGTGGAAAAAGTCTAGAAATTTAATTTATAAACAAACAATTAAAACCATTAATGAATTTAAATGTATTGTGAAGAGTGGATGGAAAATAATTATTTTGGATGATAATTTCTATTATAAAAGTATGAGACATGAATTTGTGCAAATTTGTCAAGAATTTACTATTGCTCACATACAAATAATTTTGAAATGCAATGTGGAAACTTGCATTGAAAGAGATGCAAAACGTAGTCAACCAGTTGGAGAAGATATTATTCGATCTATGAATATAAGGTTTGAATATGGAAAATCTTCATTCAGTGATAATATCATTTACATGGAATATGATACAGATAATTTTTCTGAAATGGATAGTATTTCTTCTAAAATTATTGATCTATTCCCACTAGCCAAACCATTACAAGATTTAAACAAAATGAAACAAGAAATGAAAGAAGAGAGCCAGAGACAAAACGAACAATCTTTTAAAAAACAGTTGGATGATTCATTGAGAAAAAAAACATCACATTTAATCCAACATAATTTAATCAAGAAGGAACACGCCAAAAAGCTATCAGACCTCAAGAAGGATATTTTAAAGTCTGTCTCTCAATGTGATGACATATCATATTATGAACATTTATTTGATGAAAAAGTGAAAGAATTTCAATAATTTACTTTAGTGTGGCTATTATGCCTTTAATATCCTCTCGCATCACTTTCTCTTCATCACTTGGAGGAGGGTAATCATTATCGTTATACTCACATCTCAGTAATATTCTATTACATAGTGAAAGTATTGACATGCCAAACACGTAGTATCCGTGTAACAGTATTGGAAAGTCAAAGGAAACATTCTTAACCTCGGAGAAATCAATTTCGTTGGTTCCTACATTAGATTCATTTCCTATTCGGTTATATTCTATTAAGTGATCAAATTCAAACATAGGATTGAATTTAGGAGAATTCCATACCAGAATTGGTATCCCCTTAATATACTTGACTGGTTTGGACTGTTGGTAGATTACAACGAATCTAGCAGAAAGCAGATTCCCTTCCTTAGTTTCAATACTTTGCAGAAATGTTTTAATTGCTGGAAATGGCGCACAGAGTATTGCCATGTAAACTAGTAATTTTAAGCATTCCCTGTTAATTGACTTTTCAAATTTGGAATCTAAAACTCCTCTAAATGACCTTATATACATGATTAAGAAGCTGATGTCATTTCTAAATTGCAATGATTTCTTCTTGGTTGTTGGGAAAATGTTGGAATACGTTTCATTCCATGCCTTTGCTGAATTGAAGAGTAATTCACTGAACAAGTCGCTGGCAAAGTAGTCAGGAATACTTTTGAAGAGCTCTTTACAAGTCGATTTCATATAGTAATTCCACATCTGGATACCATAACTACACCTATCATCATTCAAGAATTTTCTATGAGTATCCCAATCCATTTGATACCTAACATCTGGTACACAATATAATGAAATTATACTACTATGATACTCGATTATGAAATCCCTAAATGTTTTTGATTTTTCCCTGTAAAAGTTATTCATTTGGGTAAAATCAAAGGTTTTTTCCTCCACACAATGCTCAATTGTTTCATTGTACAATGCACCAAAATAGCTCACAGAGTCACAACAGTACAATAATGTAGAGTAGGCAACATCTTTGAACAGGTTAAGACGAAGTTACAGTATTAGATTACTTACATAAGTTCTTCAATAATTTCGGATCGAAATCACTCTTGAAAAGAAATTCATCAAATTTCCCCAACAACACTGAAAATCCGTAACAAATTTTCTTCAGAATATTATTTTTGAAATCCGTAAGTCCATGTTTTGAGAACATTGTAATAATGTGAGTCAACTTATCCATCAAGGATTTCACATCCTTGAGGATTGGATGCTCGTTACTCTTGGTAAAGCTCTCAAATGAAATTTCCTTTCCAAATAATCCATTACAAACCTCTCCCAATATGAACACTATTTCAACTGTAATTCCATTAAGAGTGGATGAAACAAAATTATCATATCCGAATATGAAGGTTTTTGAACCAAAGGAGAAATCCACTTGTTTAGGAACAGATATAGACAATTGTTGCTCTTGTTTCTTTGACTTCCCTTTTTTCTTATTGATTAGATTTGAAACATTTTCTTGAAAGTCAAGCGCCAACTCGAATATTTCAATAATATTTGGCATTATTGAGGACACCTTATGATTATATAAACTCTCAGCAACATCCAAACAAATATCACCCAGCATTATTGTATACTTGTTAAGATACAGTGATACAAACATTTCAATAAGAAACTCATTATCTATCACCTCTGAAGTGATTGAAAAATCTTCTCTGATCACGGAAAGTAAATCTCTCGATAACTTGAAGAAAATGTCCAGATTCAGTTGCTTTACATCGGTCGATAGAGAAGGCACATAATCTGCAATTTCCTTTTCTCGAAGGGAATAGTACTATTGGAATAATTAAGGTGATCAATTAGTTAACAACCCACTTACAAATTCCTTTAACTCCCTTGAATCAATTGACAATGAAAGATTCAAGAGCAATAGTTTTCGCCTATCCATATCTTTTTTTGGGTGTGTATCAGATATTCCATTCACTTGATAGGCAACCATAGCATAAATAAATGTATTAATTTCCTCCTCCAATTCAAACTCTGTATCAAAAGTCTTTCTATTATTCAATTCCAAAGGGGGAGCCAACCTATATCTTTCATCTCTAAAAACTCTCGAACATCGGTATTTAAAATCCTCTTTTAAAATTCCAATCTTTTGCAATACATTCATACTCGAAAATAAATCAGTTTCCTGATAATATCTCATTATTACAATTAAATCCTCCAAAAACTCCTTATCACTATACTGTCTAGGTTTTGTATCTTTTATCAAATTAGGAATAGTTACAGCTCACACATAAATCTTCTACAACACCTACCATTATCTACAGGTAATACAATACTGGTTTGATCCAACTGTTTATTCACCTCCACAATTCGTTTATCAATCTCCTCCAACATGGCTTCAAAATTAATGGATTGTAATCCCGATAGAGCTGTAGTTGCATGCGCTCCTTCCATCAATAAAAATTCCTCAATGGAAATACTGGTCCCAATAAGCTCTCCCATTTTTTTCAAACTTGTGCTGATCTGTGTTATTATTATTAAACAACAGCAAAAAACAATTAGGAATCTTGCTGTTGTAGGTTGTTGGGAGTTGTACTTGTTTTGGCGCCAAATTAAAGTTTCATTTAAAAAAATTTACTCGATTCGTCAGCAGAGGAAAACTGCTTACTATTGGTGTTCATCAAATCATCATTAAAATTCCATTTGTTGAGGACAATAAAAGTTATCTGTCGGAAGAGAACAGGATGATGATGTTATTATAATATTAATGAAAGACGAAAAGAATGAATTTTGTTTGATTTTTACGAATTTAGGAAGGTGCTTGTTATACTTGCCCTTAAATTATGAAGACGATGAGTATGCCACTGAATGTGCTTTAAATGTACCAAAAACATGTACATTAATATGTTCGATACAGCAATTAGGAAATAACAAGAGTTCAACCTCAATGACTATACAGAATTTTTCTGTTGTGGTGGAGCATGGAGAGGATATTATCATTGCACTTTTTAAATCAAAGAACTCAAACACTAGAGTGGGACATTTGGTAAGTAAATTCATATTTAATCAATATTTATCCGGTGTGTGGATTAATAGAAAATGAAAAGAGTGCTTGATCACTTCTTGAACATGTATGAAAGACCCCTTAGAGATTTAAAAGCATTAGAGAAACAATTAATTGAGCAAGAAACTAAGAATTTTGTTTTCAAAATTAAAGAGAAAGAAACTGTGGAAATATCCGTTGTGAATAAGTACACAGTTTTCAAGGCATATGGATCAATAATCAAGGAATTCCTTTACAACGATCTAGTTGAGGAAAATATAATACAAGCACTCCTAAATTCGGAGCAAGCCATAGAGAGGGTTCTAATTTTTGACGAGTATCTGAATCCCTTATTTAACAAGTCGCGAAAACGATCGAGACATTTTAATTTATCGAGTCCAGAAGGAAAATTTATCGAGTTGGCACTTAAAACCAGTGTTGATTTTGCAATTGATGGTAAATCAAAACAGAATGTTTTTACCTATCTCTTAATTAACAAACTGTGTATAGTCACCGTATTGGAAACAAGGAACGACATCCTATTTTTCATATTTATAACATCAGCACTGAAACTGAAAGACATTGTGACAGAATCAACCAATCATGGGTGTGAGTTTGTACAAAATGCAAAAGATTTCCAACCTTCAGCCCTGAAGAAAATTGAAGGATTTTACGAGAGGATCATTCAGTGGTATTCCGTACCTCAATCACAAAAAGACCAATGTGAAAAGGACTGGGTCAAAACCAATCTTTCATTTTCTCAAAAGAATGGAAGAAAATTCTTCAAAAACAAGCACACCTCCACTGTTATTACACCTGCGGATGATGATCCTTCCAAGTATATTACACCAAGACCTCCACCTCAAGTCTCCAACATAACCAATGATGTCAATAATGCATCTTTCACTGATTCTACAGATGAGGAAAGTGAATATTATGAGGACGATGAGGAAGGAGAACAAGGTGCCGTCCAAGAATCAGAAAATGGAGAGAAACCTCAACCCTCACCTCCAAAACTACCACCTCAAGAAATAAGATTTGTAAGGACTTACAAGATGACAGAATAATATGATTTTATACAGATTTTTATGATTTTTATTACTTTATTGCAATAATGCCAAAACTTCTGGCAACTTGTCTTCAGGACAATTCTCTTTCAAAAATTCTTTGAAAGTGTCGTCACTGTTTGTAAGCTTAGCTCCAGAATCTAGAAGAATTTTAACTAGTGAAACATTACCTTCGGCAGCAGCCAAAAGCAAAGGTGTAAGTCCCAAGTTATCCTTTTCATTGATGGTTTGTGAACCTTCGTGTGAAAGTAACCATTTCACAGTGAATGTAGATCCCGATTTGGTGGCTGTATGAATTGGATAGGTTAAACCATTTTCATCATCCTTAAAGCTCACATTCACATACTTTGAAAGGAATGATTCGTACTTTTGTAAAATATATTGAATAGTGTCATTTTCGCTGGAGCTATTAAGGATGTGAGCCAATATATTAGTGTCAGTATTTGTTTGATCAAGTGTAATACCAAATTCTTCCAATACCTTGATGGCAACTAGATTACCTTTGGTAGCAGCGAATGCTGCCAAATTCAAGGCGTTAATATCTTTGGTTGTAAAGTTCTTGAGGTTATACTTTTCATATTTGTTATTGTAATCCATAAGAAGCCTGAGAGTTGATCCTTCAACACCAGAATCGACACCATAGAAAATTATTGGAAGGTTAAGATATTCAGAAGCCAAAGAAGGAGGGAATGTTGATTCGGAAATGAGAGTTGAAATTTGGTCTACTTGATTTTGAGTAATCAAATATTGGAAGTTTTCAATATCCTCTGAAAGTTTCTTTTGGTCTGATTGCATACTATTTAAAATATATTGCTTGGAATAAAGTTCAGAAATCAAAGCTCCATCAAATAAATCATTAACCTTGGATTGTTTCTTTGCGGTACATTCAATAAATGTGATACCATATTGATCTGCCAACTTTTTAGCATCCTCTGATTTGACAAGAATATTTTCCTCAATATCAGACTTGTTAAAAACAATGAGTGAAGGAATTTCGGACAACTTTCTCTTTTTCAATCTTTCAATTCTGTTAATGAATGTTTCAATTCTATCAATGGAAGTTTGTTGATCAGGAGAGCAAATAAGAAGAACTGCATCAGCTCTAATTGCCTTCTCAAATTGACATCCACTTTCATATTCATAATTTCCACAAGTGTCGAGAATGTTTAAAACGAATGCAGAGTGAGATTCAGATTTTGGAACATATTTTCTATAGCTGTGTTCTTTCTTATTGGATGCAAGGGCTACCACCTCTTCATTACCAGTGAGGTATTGATGAATGAGTGATGATTTACCTACACCTGATTCACCATAAACAGTAATGTTAAATTCACTCAATTGTTGTCCCAAAACCTGAGTAGAACTGTTCACAATCTTGGAAGAATATTGCTTTCTTTCACTTCTAGATACGAGTTTAAAAGATTGGAGAACCTTCTTAAAAACTTGTAATTCCTCATTTTGAATATCATTTGGAATGGATGAATTGACAAATGTTGAAACCAAAATGTCGCCTGTTGTGAGAGGAGTGAAATATTTTTCAACAAATCTTCTTTCTTGCTTATCTTCATTGTGTTGATATTCGTAACTAAATGTGAAACTTTCTGGAACGAGGTCAGTTGATTTAACACCTTGTAAAACACTAAAAGTATAACAGTTAGCAGAATTTTGATCAAAATCACCTTCAGTTCTATTCAATGCCTCATTAGCAACAGTTTCAATTGTAGATGTACCTGTTCTAAAAACTTGAAAATCAAAGTACAATTGTTTAGATTGTTGTTGAGTAATATCTGTTGATGAAAACTTGGCATGTGAAGGAGTATAGGTAGTTAAAGAATATTCTCTCTTTTGTACAACTTGATATGGAAATGGAATATCGAATAGGATTGAATTTTCATTCATTTGTAATTCATAAACAAATGTTGAACCATTTTCAGGGAATTTAAAATTGTTCAAAAACTTGTAAAATACCAATAAATTCTTATCACCACTCAAACTCTCAGTCAAGTATGTGAAAATATAAGTACATGATTGAAGTGAAACTGTAACAATATAATGACGAGTCATTTGAATTCTACCATAACTTGTATATTGAACTAGACTCTTCTTGGCATTCAATGAATTTGACACTTGACAGTCCTTTAACACTTCAATTTCACAATAATCTGAAATTGCATATGATGACATTAACTTTTTAAATGTTTCCGTGTGAATTTCCTCATGAGGTGATGATGAACTTTTCTGTGTAAAATCTACTCGAATCTGATCCATTACACTATCATCGGCATCTTCCTGATTAAACCATGGTGATATTTCTGTTGGTGAAATTAATTTTAATGTTCCTGATGCCATACAATCCAACTTCCAGGTATTTGGATATAAAAATTCAAAATTAGGTTGCAAAGATGTTAATGTACTAATCCATTGTGTTAAATCAAGTGGTGATGGATCATCATTTTCTTCTATATGATGTTGTTGTTGTTGCTGTTTAGTGGTACTCATTTCTGTCAAGTAATTAAAAAGTTTAATAGTAATTGTTATTCGTATTCGTTGCAACAAAAGTAAATTTTAAAAAAAATTTAGTGTTGATGATGAAAAAACTTACCAAAATATTTTGGAATTTGTTTGTGTTGTTATTATTGGTGTGGAAACAAGTGTGAGTTTTGGATATCGTTGATGATGGAGAGGAAACTTGTTGACCAATATTTTTTTTTAAAAATGTCAACTCGTCAATGACAGCTGTTAAAGTTGTTGTGATGATGGAAAAGTTGTTGTGCGATGGGGACAGCAGGCATTGAGCTATTTTACCAACAAACACTCCAATGGATTCTCAACTAGTTTTTTATCAATACTATTGTGCACTAGTATAATATTTAAATACTTTACAATTTATTTAAAAAACTTTTTAATATTACCATTTTGGGCCTTTTCTGGTTGCCTCCAAAAAAATATTAAACACAAAAAAAAATCATTTTTAAAAAATTTTCCATTTTTTTCAACAAAGAAAACAAAATGATGAATCGTCGTGCATTGAGTGTTGTTGCCTCCGCTTTGGTCAACAAGTCATCTCGTAGTAGAATGGGGGCAGCAGCCACTTCCTTGTTCTCCTCCTCATCCTCTTCCTCCTTCAATAATACAACACCAGCAGCAACATTTGGATGTTTGAGTGTTCCGAGCACAAGGTATTATAGTCGTAAATCACACATGAAAACAGCCATGTATTTGGAAACTTATTTACATGAAGCTTTTATTTCTAGTATTGATGAATTGGCAGTCTCTGTCAATGGAAAGGATGCTCATACTATTAATTGGCATGAATTCCACGCAAAGTTTGAAGCTTTAAAGGCTTCTTTGAAGGCACAATCTAAGCTTGAAGATCTTGGTTGGGTTCCTGCTATTCATGAATTTATTTCAACAAGTGGAAAGGAACATAAGGATTTGCAATTACTTTCCGATTTAAAGTCAAGCCACATTTTGGAACATCAAGCTATTAATCATATTGAACATATTATCAAACATCATCAACATCATCAAGGACCAACCCACAACAAGATGGATGAATTGAAGAATCACCTCGCTGAATTGAGAAAGGTTGTTGAAGATCACTTCCAAACCAAGGAAAATATTGTCGTGCCATTATCTGAACAAGTTCTCTCAAAGGAAGACCTTAGAAGTATTCAAGAACAAGCTTTTGCAAAGCTTTTGGAAACAGACCAAAACGCCCATCAAGTTCTTCACTATTATTCATTCTCTAAGAATTCTTTGGATTTGACTGAAGCTATGGTTCGTGAAGTTTTGGCTGCCAGATCTGAAAATAAGACTAAGGCTGATGCCATCTTGACTGAATTCAAGAAGCACATGCCACAAGAAGTTTGGCTTCAAGTTGTTGAAAGAATTCCAGAAGTTAAATCTCTCTAAGTTTATTGCCTAAATATATTATTGGAATTTGAAATATTTGGGAATAAATAGTAATTATTAATGTAAATAATGGTATTAATTATACTTACAATGTTGTATAGGTTTCTTTAGCCTTTTTTCTTCTATTGACAATGGTAACAGAAACTACAATAATAACCAATCCAAGAATCCAAAGACCTAACAAGGTACCGATAGTTGCCCATTCCTTAGCTCCCAATTCCAAGTGAGCTTGTTCACATCCATTCACATAAGATGAAGCTCCAATAAACTTTCTATGAATGAAAAAGTTTGGCTTGTCGAAATCAGTGATAAATCCTTGAACATAGTCACACAAATTGTTTGTAACAAAGTACATGTATCCATCATTGGAAATACCAATAGTATCAGGCCAGACAAGTTCATTTTGGTGAGTAATGGTGATATTCTTCAAAGAGTCAACCATGTATTCTCTCAATTTGAAATCAGAGATTTTGGTCTTTCCTTCTAAAACATCAGCAAGACCTTCCTCACTCACTTCATAAATTGTGTTATTTTCAATAGCAGTAATATAAAATGTGGAATCAGAAGAAATAGCAAAACCATCACTAGATGAAATCTTGTCACCATAATTGACAATCTTATCGTGAACCAAGGTTGTGTTTGGTGGATACATCAATAACAAGTTGGCATCAATACCATACAAAGTTCTAGAGGTCAATGGAGTCCAATACAATCTATTGTAATCACAACTGAGAGCAATGCCATCGACACCAGTTTTCATTGGTTCATTTTGGAGACATTTCTTACCATTAACATCAAGCCATGCGCTTTGGTCAACTTGAACTTGAGGCAATCCATCAAACCATCTCTTAACTTTCAAATCATCAATATCAATAACTAAAATACCAGGTTGTGGACGAATGGTTGGATCCTTATTTGGATTATCAATTGGAATACCACTGTCACTAATAAAGGCAATATTTTGGTCAGAATCAACGACAATATCATTCAAGAATGAGTTGGTTGGTGATGCTTCCTCTGGTGTGAAATGATATTTAGCAATGAGTTCATTCTTTTCCAAATCCCACACAACCAATTTAATACTTTCCTTTTCAGCAGCTTTTCCAGCAACTTTTCCTTGATCCAAGATCCACATTCTTTGTTGACCATCAATTTCAAATCCTAAAACACTTTGAAGACCAAAGGTTGCGTTATTGACATTATTCCATTCCCAACTTGGAAATGGTTCAAGAATTGGTTGACCATTTTCTCCCTTTACAATCTTTGCCAATGTTGCTGGGATCTTTGGTGATTTCCAACGAGGCATTGACACGTAAATATCTCCATTAGCATCAACTTTGACACCTGCCAAAGCAACAAGCTTGTAAATTTCATCTTTCATATATTCTTGACGTTGTTCTTCTGATGTAAAATTAAAATTAACAAAATTAAAAGCGTGAACCAATTCTACAGGTGATGAAGTATATTCCTGCTGTGTTGGAGAACCATTAACTCTCAACTTATTCGTGCTCATCACAAATGCTACCAGCACAATAAATACAAAATTTAATAAATTAATTCCGAGAATTTTGCTGCTCTTCCTCATCATATTGTTGGAAAATGAATTTTTAGGTGTGAAATTGTAGAGGGGAGGATTTTGCATTTTTTTTCGGTGTTTTGTGTGTGGAGTTGTGAGGATGTGAAAATCACACGACCTTCGAGAGATTTCAATAAAAATCGAAGAAAAGATCTTGTTTGGATCTGTGTTAGAGATTTTTACAATTTTCAAATGGGTGACAGTAATAGTTGGAGGGGAGGGGTGATAAATTCAAAATGTTGGTTGAGTAGGTAAAACATTATTTACGGAGTCCATTGGAATGTAGTTATCTTTTCATCTCCAAATATATTGGAATGGAAATAATTAGTTGATTGTTAAAAAGGGAGTGGAGGAGTGAAGTTCGAACGGAATAATTGCATTTTGGTTCATAAAGTTAATAATGGATAATTGGTTGCATTCACGCACTCCACCTCCAATTAATAAGGTCATTACAGTTTGGTGTTGATTAATCTCTTTTAGGTGTTTAAGAAATTGGTCAACTTGAGAATTATTGGATTCTAGAGCTGCAGTAATTTTGCCTTTCAAGTCTGTGTAAGCAAAACATAAACTAGTAAGGATTCTATTAATTCCAAACTGTAAAAGAATATCGAGAGATTCTGCAGGATGTGTCAGTAAATCAAAAGCCTTATGGAATGTAATATTGAAATGTCCATTATTCTCTTGAATTGTTTCGCACAATTCTTTCAATATTTCAGTATCAATAATAATTCCACCATTCTCCTTCTTGATGCATCCAATAACAAATCCCTCAATTTTAAATCTTGACTTTTCCACTGCATGAAGATCAATTAATTTCCTGCACATTCTAATTTGCTCTTTCATTATTTGTAAATCATTCGAATCATAGCAGAATGTGTCGAGAATATTTGAATCCCTCTTGATAGGTCTAATCATTACATGAATGGGAATCACTTCATTATCATCACTTCTCCTCAAAACATCCCTCATAAATTCCTCAATCAATTCTTCACTCGGAGTAAAGCCTTCCAAAGCCAAATCGGAACACAACTCTAATCGTTTAGCACCATTCAAACAAGCTTGCACTCCCTTCTCATAACTATCAATACAAACTTCTAGTATTGTCATATTTAAATCAATCTGTTCAATTAATTCGCAAGCCAAATATATTTAATTAATATTGAAAGGCTTTCATGTGGTGATGACGAAAGCAAAAAAGCTGGCGACTTGTGATTTTTATTTTTAAATTTTAAAAAATGGCTGGACAAACAACAACTTCATCATCAATAGTATTAATCGCTGCTGTCCTGCTGCTGATTTGTATTTTGCGAGTTGATGCTTTTCAATTTGATTTAAAGGCTAGAGATTATGTTTGTTTCCGTGAAGAAATTGTTACTACTTTTGATGTTTATGGAGAATATGAGGTTGGTGCTGGATATTCACAAAAGATTGATTTTAAAGTGACTGACCCAAGAGGAAATATTGTTTTGGAAAGAAAGAATATTAAAAAAGGAGATCTTAGTTTTGTAGCTAAAGAAGGAGGAGAATATTCATTCTGTTTCTACAATAGAATGAGTTCTAAAGCTACTTA
This sequence comes from Naegleria gruberi, assembly GCF_000004985.1. Classification (NCBI taxonomy): domain Eukaryota; phylum Heterolobosea; class Eutetramitea; order Acrasida; family Naegleriidae; genus Naegleria; species Naegleria gruberi. The sequence goes on along the minus strand of NW_003163322.1, from coordinate 110,466 downwards.
TCATGATGGAATGCGTCGTCGTATTACTTTTGATATCTTAACCGGAACAGATACTTTTGATTATGAACAATTGGCAAGAAAGGAACATTTGAAGCCAATCGAAGTTAATCTTAGAATGATGGAAGATATTGTTCACTCAATCTATGCTGAATACGTTTATTTCAGAGAAAGAGAAGGTGCCATGAGATACACCACTGAAACTATTAATCAACGTATCACATACATGGGTATTTTCTTCTTCATCTTTATGGCTGGTTTTGCTTTTGGACAAATCTACTACCTCCGATCATACTTTATCAAGAAGAAATTAATTTAAATTGGAAAATTTAATTAAATTATAGTAATACATTAAATTAGAATTGTATAATTAATTTAAGCCATCGGATTTTTGAACTTGCTGATTAGAAACAATGATCTGCCTTTCAGCTTCTTTCTTTGCTCTTACAAAAGTTGCTGCTGAATTAATTAACCATCTGAATGATTCTTCTATTCCTGTTCCTTCTTTACCTGAGGTTCCTTCGATTTTCCATTCTCTATTGCTTCCTTCCAAGCTTAAAATGTTGTGTATCTGTGCAAGGGATACTTTCTTTTGTTCGACATCAATCTTGTTTGCACAGACTAGTATTGGCACTCCATGCAGTGCTTTATTCGAAAGTAAATCATGCAGTTCATCCCTCGCTACACACAACCTGAATTCAACAATATAAATTGAAGGTCAATTGGTATTTTCATAATTCCTTACCTCTTTGTATCCGTAATATCCACCACAAACATTATTCCTTCTAAATTTTCGAAAAAGTACTTCCACATTGATCTGTACTTTCCAGCTCCACTCAAATCAAATAATCTACATAAAAACTAGTAAGATAGAATTAATTGGTTCATCACTTCCTCATTTTGAAAACCTACCCCATTCCTACTAAATTCCTCCAGGCTGTAACCAGCTGTGGGTATTATATTTTCCTTCTGTTCCGATGTCGACTTTAAATGATTCACCTGTTGTATTGAATAATTCATTAACAATTTGTTTGAATATTTCCTTAATACAAAATTGTTCTAGTTAATTTATCAACATACTAATGTACTCTTTCCAGATCCTTCCAATCCACAAACAATTAAATTTAATCGTTTCCTCTTAATCCCGAGCTTTTCAAAAAATCCAACCATTTTTCTGATTGACAATAGAGATTAACGGTTTAGCAATTTTTTTTTAAATTTCCCGCCAACTTTCTACAACTTGCGTTCTAGTCAATTGTTACATTCTTTTCTTACATATTATTTAAGGAGGCGAGGATTGGTTGTGGAGAATGGTAGTCGCTGACTTGGGTGATCTTTCCTTAATTGAAGGGTATTTAAGTAGTTTGGGGTTCTAACATAATTAATGTGCTCGTCTCGTGGTGTAATGGTAGCATAGTGGACTTTGAATCCATTGACGGAGGTTCGATTCCTCCCGAGACGGTAAACGTGGCGAGCCTCTGAAATTTTGTTTAAAAAGGGTAGCGGATGGGCTGGTTAGTTTTGCTAAATTTAATCCATTAGATGGATTTTGTAAATAGTGTTATTTACATCAAAGAAACTCTTGGAATGAGAATTAATTGATAAATTATAATGGATAATTTAGGTACAATAATAAAGTGGTAAGGGGCTTAATATTTGAAACTGCTTTTAGAAATGGACTTCAATTTTTTCAGGTGAAAAAACCTATTTTCAATCCTTTATTACAAACGAAATGGCCTTATAAGCAATTGAAAATAAATTGTCATAATCTTTAAAACAATTTAATATGAGAAATGATTTAGAAATTGCCTTTAAAGCTGTCAATAAGCAAATGTATACCAATAAAATACACAAACATATGAAAGGACCTCAATAATTAAAAAATATACAATCATTTTCATTATTTGAAATATCTAAAGCATAGTTCAACAAAATTTCAGGGGCTCGCCACGTTTACCGTCTCGGGAGGAATCGAACCTCCGTCAATGGATTCAAAGTCCACTATGCTACCATTACACCACGAGACGAGCACATTAATTTATCTTAGTACTTCACTCTCCTTAAATACATAGTTAAAAACCTATTCCTTCCTTCATGAAACTTAAAAATTAATTGATTATTATTTATCAATTACTCATCCATAAAAATCTGTAATACTCAACTACTTTACAAAAATGTTTTTTGTTGTTCAATACTTTACATTTTTTTTGTAATAAATTAAATTTCTAAAAAAATGAATCCAAACGATCAATCACCATCTTCCACACCCAATTCTCAAGATGAAGATGGTAACAATCAAAATCAATTAAATACCAATAATAATAACAATTCCGATAATCAACAATCTTTCACCACATCAACAATTGATCCAATTTTATTACCAACTTCCGATGAGGAAAATCAAATCATTCTCTCAATCATTTCATCCATCACACGAGCTATTGATTTTCGATATAGAGTTTTGAATTTTGCGAATATGCAGATAAGCGACAAGATTTTGAATATTGTGGAAATTTCAATGCAGGATTACATTAAAATTGATCAACACTTGAATGCAATTTGGGAGCTGAATGTTGGACAGAATGTGTTGAGTGCTGTTCCGAATTGTTTATCAATATTTTCGAGGGTTGAACGTTTGTTGTTGAATGATAATCAAATTCAGGAAATTAAGAAGGAGGAAAGTTGGAAGAATTTGTATAATTGTCGATTAATTTCGTTGGATAATAATTTGATCAGTGCATTGCCACTACAGGGAAATCCATTTCCTGTGCATTCATTGTCTAGATTGATACTTTCGAATAACCAATTGAGTTCTTTACCGAGTTATATAGGAGAATGTGTTAATTTAGTGGAATTGGATGTTTCTGGGAATCAATTAATTACTGTTCCAAGAGAATTGGAAAATTGTAAACGATTAATGAGATTATACTTGCAGAATAATCCAATATTTTGTTTGCCATTCGAGTTGCAAAATCTACTAAAATTGAGAACTTTTAGAATTAACACTATAACTATTAATGAAAGATTATATAGAAACATGTATTCGAGACATGATACCACACTATTAGAGTTGGCCAAGAGATTTATAGTCAATTCTGATCATGCACTATGTGCTGGTCACTGCTGCAAAATGAATTTACCACCAACAACTACGCAAAAGCATAATAGTTCAATAATAGAAGATTTAATGGACCAGGATTTGAGCATACCTTTGGAAGTTCAACCAACATCCACTATCTCATTTGGAGCTCCAACATATCACGAACATTCATCAAAGGGAATGAATTTCGATTTGTTGAAATCACATTACAAAAATACAATGCCTAAACATATTCATGAAGATTTGATGGATCATAATAGATTGAGGCCATGCTCTCACTGTAATACCTTAATGTCACCCAAGTCAGGAATTCACTTTATTGCTCTTTTGAAATTGCCAAAATTCAGTTCCAATCAAATAGAAAATATTCCTCACTTTTGCAGAGCTTGCTGTGAAGAGTGCTTTGAGATGATTTCTAACAAATTAGTGTAATCGAGTTTTACAAATTGACCTGAAATTCATCAGGATCTACTCATGAATTAATTCCGAAACTAACACAACTCTTAGCCAAGGCTTTGAATTTTTGGCGCGTATTTGCTGTAGAATAATTGCCTCCCAAACTCTAAAAACACTTTCAAAAAAAACAAAACGATTGTGTCAACTATGAACGTAAGTAATCTCAAATTTTTGATCGACTCAATCAAGCCTAAAATCAAGATTGAGGAAATTTTACATGCATCACCCTCAAAAGCCTGTGCTCTTCTGGAGGAATTTTACAAGGACAATGAAGAGTTGACTGAACAGGATACTTCTTCATTCGATAGGAAACAAGCCGAAAGGCTTTGTGATTTATTACACAAAGTAAGTAACATTCATCATCGGATCTTTCAACAATAACTACTATGGCTTGTCACGATAATGTAGGAATGTGAGAAGGAAATTATCAGAGTGGAAAATGTCAAGATCCTACTTCGTCTCATGATGAATTTGTCAGATCGGAATGAGGCTTGTTCCAGTCTCTTATCTGTTGATAGTTTCGTCTCTGTCATGTACGATTTGTTTATCAGATTTGAACTCTTCTTTGAGAAGATTACATCAGAACAGGAAGAAACTGCTTCAGAGGCTAGAATCCGAGATAGTTGGGAGAAGCTATTCTGTAACTATTTGTGTACTACTCACTCCTTCTTTGAAAGTTCGAATGCAAAGCTCTTGTTCGGAGAGAAATTCATTCCAGCCTTAGTGAGAGTGATTTCAAAGCCTAAGAAGTATGATGTATTTGTGAGGAGACATTCAGCTGAGAACATCAATCAATTGGTGAAACACTCTAAGGAAAACAAGTTGGTCCTACTCAACTCTCCATCATTGATGACAACTTTGGCAGAGAGCCTTATGGAAGCAGGTGACTATGGATTGCAAGCTAACATCACTGAGATTCTATTCAGATTGACTTCATGGAATAATTCTACAGAGAGTGCAATTCGATCAATTTTCCAATGCTTTGGTGATGCAACAGACAAGATTGTTGTCATTTTCAATAATATCAAGGGTGATGATGCTTTTGTGGAGAGTATTAGATCATTTGTTGTGGAAATGAATGAACAAATATCCGAAGATAAGAGAACTGTCTATTCTATCAAGACTGAGAAGATGAAGATGGGTGCTTATGAATGTTTCCCTGGGTGGGTTGATTTTGGTACTCGTTCAATGAGCTGTTTCATTACTCAACCAGGAGATGATATCAAAGACATTGTTGATTTTGAATACACAAACATTAGAACATTGAGACTTTCCTACAAACAACGTCAACTAGTTCTCCAGTTATTCAACGAGTTGGACGGATATGAAGCATACTATGACGCAACAGATGATTCTCAAATAATTGGTATTGATATGACTAAGGAATCTTTACAATTAATTAAGAAGACAATTTCTGGTTTGATTTCTGCCTGCAGAGAGAAGAACAAACAAAAAGAGGAGCTCATCAATCAACCACCAATCCCAGAGATTGCTAAGCCTAATCCAACCAAAGAGGTAACAAGAAAGGTTTCTACCTCCATCATTCCACTAAAGGCTACTCAAAGTCAAGAGCTTACTCCACCAACAAAAGTAGAAGCAGTGCAAATGGAAAAGAAACAGGAGGAGGAAACTAAGCAAGAAAAGTCATCAAGCGATAAAAACACTACCTCCAAGAAAAAGGATGACAAGGAAACTAACTCTAGAAAGAAAAAGCCAACCACACGTTCAACATCCAAGAAGACAGAAAAGACCAAAGCAACTAAAAAGAGCTCCTCTTCCTCAAAGAAAAAGTCAAAAGAGATGGAAGAAAAGAAAATGGATGTAGAGCAACCAATTAGCTCACGGATTGGTGATTTATTAGAACAAGTTGTAAACTCACCAGACAAATCCAAAACACCATGTGATGGTATCTCAACCATAGCAACTATGGACGTGAATGAAAAGTTTTCTGATTGGGGAACATTCCTTAATGCACCTCTTCCTGATATGATCTCAACCAACAGCACTACTGTTTCAGTGTTCGAAGACTCTGACTCTCATTCCTCCAAATCTCCACTCGTAGAGAGAAGACTGTTCGATGATCCTAGTGGTATTGATACAACCTTTGGAGGGCTCAACCTTGATGAGACTTTTTATATTCAACCAACTCCAAAATCCAAGAAGGGAACCAAGAGAAAGCACTGCGAAGACAATGAAAGCGATGATTTCTCAAGTGAGGTTACTGCCATGATGTCAACCATAATTAAGAAACAACAAGAGAAAAAGAAGAGAAAGCTAGAGAGCATGAAAAAGACAACCTTGGAAAATATCAAAAAGATGGTGGCAGAGACAAAGAAAAAGAGGTTGAAGGAAAGAGAATCTCTTGCTGCTTTACACAAACAGACCGTATTGGAAGTTGAGGAGTCCATGATGAATTTGGCTAAAAAGATGAAGAATTCGTATACCAAATTTCAACAAGAAATATCCTCTCAAATTCAAAAGCATCAAGAACTGAATTCCAAGCTTAAACAACTTAAAGAAAATCATCAAGAGAAATTATCAATGCTCAGTAAGTATTAACCTATTGACATTTCACAATTTAATTTAACTTTATTAGAAACTAAGGATATGGCAGAATGTGCTCAGCTAGAGAAAAAGATTAAAAGTGAAATTTCTCAACTCAAAAAGTATGCAGAAGGAATGCATGGAAGCACTGACTACTCTGAAAAGGAAAAGCAATTGAAAGCTCTAATGGCCCAACTCTTAAACATCTAACTCATCATCTTGTAAATATTAACTTTCTCATTTGATTACAATAAAAAATGTCTCTACATTATTTAAAGTGGCACGAACAGGAATTAATTTTAGAGAAGGTTCTTTCCTATCTCTCTCCTTGCGATCTGTTTTGTGTTCATCATGAATCTCCAAAACAAGTTGATGAATTTGATGGCTGCCGATTAGTAAATCGTCTCTTTAATCAGACATTAATACATTCCGAATTTTGTCAATATTACTTTGAACATGTATTTTGTATATCAAGGAATGAAGAAAATAGGTTCAACATTAGATCCTCCTCATTAGTTTCATTATTGGATAATTTTGATTATGGTCCTTATGAACAATTTATGGGAGTCAAAAGGGGAAGAACGGAAGAAGATCCGATGGAAAATAACGAACCAATTCAAGCACTCGAATCTTTGGCATTTGTAGGGATGCTCGGAAATTGTATTGGATTGAAGTGGAAGAATGGAGTTCATAGGAAATTATTGACTTGTGTGGCAAATTTACAATCGAAGGAGAAGGGGAATATTAAGGCAATCAAGCCAAGACTGAAACAATTGAACGAATGGTTGGATATTGAAAAGAGAATGAAATTACAAAAATTCTTAACCAAGCTGAAAATGACAAGATTCATGACAATGAGCTTTGGATTGTCTAGATCTGTAATATTAACTTTTAGAGATGATGGACTTCCTATATTTATTAGAAATTGCTCTCAACAAACCCTTCGTTTCAATAATATTGAAGTAATCAAAAGTGGACAAATTAATCGTGATTTCAGTCTCAATTTATTAGAAAACGAGAAGGAAGAAACTGCCTTTATTGATTTGTTTTGGAAAGGACTATTTCTCAACAACTTGGCTCAATTTCAAAATTATGTTCCACCTCCTAAAAGTGGTCTCTCTCTCTACATTCAGGAAAGGTTGAGCACAAACACGTTTTCTGATCAAAATGAACAACACCAATTTATTAAGCAGGTTCAAATGAATTGGTTAGAAAATCGAGAAATAGATAAGGAAAAGTTTATTAAAAGAGCAAAAGAACTCAGAGGTAATTACAAACTAATGCTTAAGAATATCCCTTTCATCATTAGTTTATAAGAGAGATGATTTCCCTAATTGACTGAATTAATGAGTAAAAAAAATGTTCACAACACCTCCTAGCCCATCTTTTGCTACTTCAGATAGTAATGAAGAGCAACAGCAACCACCACAACAATTTTACCCAATTTCATGTATCAAATGTAAAACCAATCACAAAAAGGTAAATTCTTCATTCCGAAATAATTAAATTTATTAATTATAATTAGTGTGACAAGAAATTACCTGCCTGTTCCTATTGCTCCACAAGGGGAATTACTTGTTCCGTACGTTTATTTAAATTCTTTTTGAAGTAAACATTTTGAATGATGATGAAAATTCAGTATGAACCAAGGAAAGGAAGAAAATCAAATTTGTTGGATAATTCAAAGAGAAAGAAGAGGAAAATTAGTCCCGAATGGAAAGGTGTTCTCCTCCCTGATGGTATGATATTGGTAAACTTTTATTTTGATATATTAGCGAATGGGTGTCCTATTCTATCGAGAGAAAAGTTTTCCCACTTTACAATGAATGGTCTAGAGTTGTGTTTACAAGTGGAGGAGACTGAATTATTGGAATTTAATGAGTTGATTAAATCAGAGGAAGAAATGAAGGGTCTATTGGTTTGGTATTCGGCTCTGCTTTCACTGTATTATCAATTCAATGCTGATAGTGAACTAGCAGAGCTTGCTGCTGGTTTATGTGAAAAACAAATTCACAAATATTCATTCCAGTGCTTTGATAATATGTATTATGCTGCGGGGTGTTGTGCTCTTAGTTTATATTTAAGAGCATCTTGTCAAGAGGAGAAGACAAGATTTTATAGACATTATGCTGATTTATACTTTTTGAAAAGAAAGGATGATATGGAAATAGTCGACATATTTGAGAGAAATTTTCATCAATCATACTTGTTCTTGTCCTATGTGAGTGATAATGATTCTGTGGGAGATTTTACTGCACTTATTTCGGCATTAGTCAATTTTTGTAAAATACTGCAAGGTAAATCGATTCAAGATTTTATAATGCCTGAAGTTTGGAATTATTTGAAAAATAGTCAACCTGATTCTTCCAATTACTTGATTTTCAAATATTTATTAGAAAGCGTAGTTGGTTTTGCAAATCAACTAAAGATGAGTGTGGTGATTGATACCAACATGAAGGATCAATCATGCATATCAAAGAATTATATGGATCTTGATAACTTGGTGAGAAATATTATTAGTGATGGCTTTAGGTTAATGTTCTTTATGAAGATTCCTCAAATTTCTGGAGAATCCTTAATTGAGGAAACTGCACTGAGAATTACACTCCTAACTGAGAATGATCTTTTCAAGTATGTAATCTATCTCTTTGATATCAGTTTTATATTCAAAAACAACTTAGATTTGCCTATCCTTTCACAGATGTAGGAATAAGAAAAGCATGTGAATTTCATTTGAATCTTTGTAAGGAAATTGAGGAGAAAAGACGTGATAGAAAGTCATCCATTCGAACATCATCTGGAAAAACTATTTCATTTGATAATTTTGCATTACTGGAAAAAGATTTGAAAGCCCTCGAATCATTAGGAGCGAGATTCAAAAATGTCTACAAAAGTAACAAGCAATTAATTGAGGAATGTAGTGAAATTCTAAAAAGACAAATTGTCATGTCTGATCCATTTCCAACAGTTGTTTCGTCGACTGATTTTATAGAAACACATGTGGATTGGAATCAAGAAAATCAGGATACTTTTCTATCTTCAGTAATAGAGTTCATAAACTCCATGACAGAGAATGATCAATCAACCTCCAAATCATCAAATGGAATTTCACCAGATATTTGGGATTTATAGAATTTCCTACACCCTTAATATATTTATTTATTCACCATTAATTCCTCCACTTGAATTACAATTGATTGAGTGGTGTTATTTGATTTCTTTCAACCTTTCCTGGATAATGATTGAAATCTTCTGCAATCACATCAGCTCTATATGGATTTCTCTTAATTTTCTTTTGTAACATGTAAATACCATACAATAATGCTTCCTAAATGAATGTTAATTCACTTATTTAATACTTTAATACTCACAGCAGCTATCATTCCATTTAGTATTCTATAATTGAACTAACAATTACTTACTTGGAGGACAACCAGGAACATAAACATCCACAGGAACTATCTGATCAGCACCTCTCACAACATGATACGAATAATGATAATATCCACCACCATTCGCACAAGATCCCATTGAAATTGAATACTTTGGTTCAGACATTTGATCCCAAACTTTACGAAGTGCTGGTGCCATCTTATTTGTCAAAGTGCCAGCAATAATCATGGCATCAGATTGACGAGGAGTTGGTCTGTAAAAGATACCCATTCTTTCAATATCATATCTCTTTTTAACACCAATCAACATTGAAGAATGTGTAACATGATCAATAAACTTACAGATGCTGAGGTGTGCATCATTTCTACTGCACAACAGGCCAAGCCAAAGGAAACTGGCCACAATGAACTGGTACGAGCCCAGGCGTAAAGATCATGAATTGGTGCTTTTAGAAATTCAGCTTTTGCCATTTTGTTTTTTGTTATAAATTGTTTGGAAATGTTGTCTTGTTAAATTAAGGGAAATAGAATCCGGTCCGGGTTTTCGAAATGGCGGGAAAGTTTCGCTCATATTTCAATTCCCGGTATTGAATATGCGTCTTTAGAATAATCAATGAAATCCATTGTCAACAACTAAGGAGATTGGTATTAGATAAACTACAGTTATATAATAATATAGACGTTGATTCCATTCATCAGTTAACTCATGAATGCTGTGTAGAATGAGTTCTACAGTTTCCACCCCCCAAGCACTAATACCATAACAATAAAGACCTTTCCAAAGGACAAGAGATTCTCTAGAACAACAAATAATGTAAGTATTTCAGATTTATTCATAATTGTTGAGGCACACGAGTGAGCAGATAAGACCATTACAGCTACTTGATCGGTGCAGTTCTCTTCCAAAAGAATCGAGGAAACACACAAGATAATAAACGTTCCTCAGCAATTAGTGGAGCAATGAGAGTAGTAGCACCAGTTATCATCTTCAAACTCTTATATAAACTTCCAAATATACCCAAAATACCTCCTTCCTTAATGAGATCAACTGAACCCAGTAAGGCAACAGAAAAGAAATGAAATAAAAGGCCATATGGTGAATGCCACAAACCACTCAATAATGACAATGGACCAGTTTGACAAAAGCTTCCCCTTTGTAAGTACCTAAAAACAGCTCTACGCAATAAGGAAACTGTGTCATCTTTGTGTATTGTTTTCTCTTGATCATTTCTTACTACTGTTAATGAAGGAGCAAGAATCGAATACAAAGCATTTGCAAGAATATTAATTGTGGATGCAACTTTTTTCCTATTTGAATAGAATGATTGAATGGCTTCATCAACTTCAGAAACACAGTTCAAATCCTTAATTTGAATAATGGCCTTAACTAATTCCTTACAATCGGAGAAAGTGACAGTCATACCACCACCAGTGATTGGATGTCTGCAATTCATGGCATCACCAATCAGAACAACTCCCTTCTTGGTGAGTGATTCTGGTGTTTCACCTGGCATTTCACGATTTTGAACAACCTTAATTCTGCTAGCATCAACTTCGGCCTTGAAAGATTCATGTAAATTTTCTGGCAAGTGTGGCATGATATATTCAAGCAAGTATTTGGTCATTTCTTCACCTCTCTTTGGTAACTTATTCGAATCAGGATGTGGAAAGTCGACTAAACATCTCACTGTTAAAGAACTGTTTGGGTAAAGCAAACAGGTCCAGTTGGTAAAACAAAAACGTTTCCGTGATTTGGTTTTGGTAATTTTTCAGCACTGTCAGCAAGTTCCAAACCAATGAATTGAGAAACAACCAATGGCTTATTTCCAAATCTATCAGAACGAACTTGTCTAGTGAATGAACTACCAGCTCCATTGCAAATAATCACAAGTTTGCAAGTGACATCAACAGTTGAATCGTTGTTGTTTTTCTTATACTGAACACCTTCAATCAGACCTGGTGTCTTTTCAATCAATGAAACAACAGTTCTTTCCAATAATGTAGCCCTTTAACATTCGGTTTCATTAAGTTGATATGAAAACTATTTGATACTTACCCATCCTGTTCACAAGCTCTTCTCAAATTCATAATGAATCTTCCATAGTGGAATGATCTACCTTCTGCTCTTCCTCCCTCAACGATTGGATAAGGCAAATTGACCTGTTCATCATCACCATAGAAAACTTGATAACCAAATACTCTGGCAGCATCAATTCCTTCAAGACAATGTCCAAGTCCCAAATCTTTCAAATGTTGAACACCACCAGGTTGAAGCAATTCACCAATGATACGATCTGGCTCACTCATATCTCTTTCAAGAACCAACACATTCTTTCCAGCCTTAGACAATGCACTTCCCAATGCACAACCACCAATACCACCACCAACAATGACGACATCGTAATCCTTCTTGGCAAAACTTGGTTTTGGTAATGTCAGGAGTTTGTAAAACTTGTTTAATATCCTGTGAATGATTAGGCCAACAAGACCACAACCAGTTATTGTCCACATCTTATGTGAAGTGTGAAACAGTTGAAATAAACTTTCGAGGTGGAACATGTTTGCAATTAGGTGAAAGTTCTGAAAGGTATTTACCATGGAATGATTTGTTTTTTTGAAACCTGTTTGATTGTTGGAATTGTGATTATTAGCTTTTCTTTATTGCTGCTTAAACGGACAATTCGGGAATAGCTTTTGCACGAACCCTTTTCCCACCAAAACAAAACCCGGTTTACAAAGGATTTTAAAATGTGGACTGGTGTGAAAATCACGCAAGGAAACTCCACAACTAATCGAAGAAAATGAAGAGCTATGAAGAGAAAATTTAATTTTATTCAGATACAGTTTGAAAAATAGCTATTGAACTATCCCAATTTCAAAATGATGTGTAAGACTTTTTAATTATTTTTAAGTTAGATTTATTAGGATAAAAACTCGATTATAATGATTTGGGATATTTACTTTTGGTGGTGTGGAAGTGGCTTTCTTCTCCAAATGAAACCAGGGAAAATACAAGATAATAAACGTTCTTCAGCAATAAGTGGAGCAATGAGAGTAGTAGCACCAGTTATCATCTTCAAACTCTTATATATACTTCCAAAGATACCCAAAATACCTCCTTCCTTAATGAGATCAACTGAACCAATAACGGCCACAGAGAAGAAGTGAGCAATGAGACCATATGGTGAATGCCAAATACCACTCAATAATGACAATGGACCAGTTTGACAAATACCACCCTTCTTGAAATATCCGAAAACAGCTCTACGCATAATTGACATGCTGTCATTGTTTGAGAGAGCGTCTGGCTTCTTACCTTCACTCTTATATGCTTCCCAAGATTTGCTTCCAGATGGTGGAGCAAAGATACTGTACAATGCGTTGGCAAGAATGTTAATAGTGCTTGCAACCTTAGATCTGTTAACATAGAATGATTGAATTGCTTCATCAACTTCAGAAACACAGTTCAAATCCTTAATTTGAACAATGGCCTTAACTAATTCCTTACAATCGGAGAATGTGACAGTCATACCACCACCAGTGATTGGATGTCTGCAATTCATGGCATCACCAATCAGAACAACTCCCTTCTTGGTGAGTGATTCTGGTGTTTCACCTGGCATTTCACGATTTTGAACAACCTTAATTCTGCCAGCATCAACTTCAGCTTTGAAAGATTCATGTAAATTTTCTGGCAAGTGTGGCATGATATATTCAAGCAGGTATTTGGCCATTTCTTCGCCTCTCTTTGGTAATTTGTTGGCATCTCCATCAGGGAAATCGATCAAACATCTAACTGTAGTTGTACTATTTGGGTAAAGCAAGCAAGGAGCATCTGGCAAGAGGAATACGTTTCCGTGATTTGGTCTTGGCAACTTGTCAGCAGAAGCAGCAAGTTCCAAACCAATGAATTGAGAAACAACCAATGGCTTGTTACCACTTCCGACCTTATCAGAACGAACTTGTCTAGTGTAAGAGCTACCAGCACCGTTACAGACAACGACGATATTACCAGTAGCTTCAACAGTGGCATCACCTTCCTTATATTGAACACCTTCAATCAAACCTGGTGTCTTTTCAATCAATGAAACAACAGTTCTTTCCAAGATCTTAGCTCTATAAAATATTTCAATCACACTTGTGAAAAAATTAACTGATACTTACCCGTCTTGTTCACAAGCTCTTCTCAAATTCATAATGAATCTACCATAGTGGAATGATCTACCTTCGACCTTTTCACCAACCTTACTGTTGGAATCAGCTGGGTATGGCAAATTGACTTGTTCATCACCATAGAAAACTTGATAACCAAAAACTCTGGCAGCATCAATTCCTTCAAGACAATGTCCGAGTCCCAAATCTTTCAAATGTTGAACACCACCAGGTTGAAGCAATTCACCAATGATACGATCTGGCTCACTCATATCTCTTTCAAGAACCAACACATTCTTTCCAGCCTTAGACAATGCACTTCCCAATGCACAACCACCAATACCACCACCAACAATGACTACATCGTAATCCTTCTTGGCAAAACTTGGTTTTGGTAATGTAAGCATTCTCATAATCTTACTGCAGATCTTATTCAAAATATAAAGAGTGGCACCAACTCCTGTTAAACCAACAGCCATGCTAAGCTTTTCTTGTTGATCTTGTGGAAGGTTAACACCCAGAGTTTGAAGTTGTTTACCAATGACATTGAGAGAAGTGTCAAGGGATTTAGAAAGTGTGGATTGAACATTTTGCAATAATGCTGTGGTAGTGACTGGAGTAGTTGTGGTTGTGGTAGTTGCTGGAGTAGTAACAGCAGCAGTCTTCATTGGAGCCATATTATATTGTGATGAATTATTATCGGGAGTTGAATTCAACTAGTAAACTTGAATATTAGTCTTTGAAAAATTGTGTGTTGTTCCTTTAAAAAATTACGACACAATAATTGTTGATATATTGATATATTGATTGTTGTTGTTATTTGAGATGAACACAAAACTTGTTTTCACAAAGAACCAATTCACTCAAAACAAGCGCGCGTGTTGGAAATTGGTGATTTTTTTTTGATAAAAATGCTTAGCCTTCTTGAATTAGGATTTATTTGGAATATTGTGAGGTCAACGCAGCAAATTGCCCAGCGAAGTCGAGTCGGCTTGCTACCGTTCGCACACCTTATCCAGTGTTTGGTGAATATTTATTATTTAATATATTCGGGCGTTTTTTAAAGGGTGCATTGAGAGTAAAAAGAGGAGATTTCACATGTTTGAGTCTAGTTTTGAAACGAGAGACAAACATACTTTGAAAAAGTCAATAGTAAAGATGTAGTAAAGCAGATATTCAATGACGCTTAAACGATTGGATGTACACACAGATAGCAAGATATCGGAAGTATTCTCCTCGCTCTGTTCTTTGTGTTGGAAATGATTTTGTCGTTGGCTATTATCTACATAGATGTTCAAAAAGACCACAAGCCAATAGAATTCGATGTGCGAAGTTTACAATAGAAACTTACACACAGTTCCACAAAGGTTGAACTATTGAAAGCTTTGTGTGGACACCGAATATTGTCTTTTACTTGAAGAATTTACAGAGATTGTAAAGTATACTAGTTGATGATCATGTTAAATAATATTAACATTAAGGTAACTACCAGAAATGTTGTTTAACAATGTATTGATGGTTTTTATGCTTATTAGGAAGATAAGGATCAAAAATGGTCGTTCAAAACAACACGTTTTTTATATTTGGAGATTGTCCTGAATTCATTTACTGCCAAGATTTTTTGTAACATGATGCAATACTTTAAAGATTGATCAATACTTATTTACTCTTTACAAAAAAAATGTCTCAACAACTTGTATTTAGTGATCATTTCATCCATGATCTGTACGGGAAGCACTCAAAAATTGATGAAAAATTAGAATTTACTCCTCTCGGAAAATTGCATTATATTCAACTTTTATTAAATAATCAAATAGTAGAATCGGAAGAAGAAGCTTCTTCATCACCACAAACAATCGGAATTAATCGTGATGAAAAACATTTAATAATTTTATTACATGGATCATTTCAGACTTGTCATACCTTTGATGATTTTGTAGAGGAATTTTACAATTATTATCAGAAAGAAGAAAATAATTCATTGCAACGACACTCATTGAATAATAGATTTCGATTTGTTTCTGTGGATTTGAGAGGGCACGGAGACTCTGCACACACTCCAAATCAATATAGTATGGATGGATTTGTGGCTGATTTAATCTTGTTTGTGGTAAGATATTTGGAGAAGGAATCATTTGATAGAGTTTCATTTGTTGGTATGAGTTTGGGTGGAATTATTCTCATGAATGCTCTGCTCACCGATAGGAAATCAACTCTTTCATTGAGTGGTGGAATCAATTCGGAAACCTTATCAAGATTTGAGAAAATTTTAGCAAATCATTTGCATTCAATTTCATTAATTGATATTTCTCCTGATCAAATTCCTGTCCATTCAATAATTCCACAAGGAACTCAAAGTGTCTCTCAACAAGTTAAATCCACTCAAACATTTAATACATTTGAGGAATTTTTGGCTTGGGCTCAAAAGTATAATCCAAGGAGAAGTGTTGAGAATTTGACCACTCGATTGAAATACTCCTTGAAATGCAATCCAGAAACAAATTTATGGACATGGAAATATGACACCACTTTTAGTATTGATAATATGGCAGCAAACACTGAAAGAAATTTAAGGGAAGAATTATGGAAAGCCCTCGAAACAAAGCAAGATTATCAAAATGTCAAAGTCTCCATCGTTAGAGGTGCAGACAGCTCTGTAACAACACGAGAACAATTGGAAAGACTATTCAATTTACTCTGTAAAAATTATGAATGTAATTTTATTGAAATTTCCAAAGCTGGTCATTCAGTTCTTGGTGACAATCCCAAAGAATACATTGAAAACTACTTTGCTCAAGTTTTCATTCCTCAAAAAAGATCAAAACATTAAAACATTTAGTTTTTTGAAAACTAATGAATCAAAAAATTTTTCATCATTTCAAATTTTTTACAAGTCGAACAACAGCAAGGCAGGGAAATGATGAATTAAAAATAGAATCACCAACATCAAAAATTTAATACAAAAAAATGTTTAGAAATCAATACGACACTGATATTACCACTTGGTCACCACAAGGAAGATTGCACCAAGTTGAATATGCTATGGAAGCCGTTCAACAAGGAAGTGCTGCTGTTGGACTTAAATCAAAGGATTTTGTAGTATTGGCAACTTTGAAGAGAGCACCACACGCCGAACTTTCTAGCTATCAAAAGAAGCTTTTCAAGATTGATGATCACATTGGTATTGCTATTGCCGGATTGGCTGCTGATGGACGTGTATTGAGTAAATATATGAGAAACGAATGTATGAGCCATCAATATGTTTTTGAAACTCCAGTTCCTGTACAAAGATTAGCATCAAAGATTGCCGATAAATCCCAAAAGAGTACACAAAGCTCATCAGGCCGTCCATTCGGTGTTGGATTATTGGTTGGTGGTTATGATGAAACTGGTGCTCACTTGTATCAAACTTGTCCAAGTGGAAATTTGTATAGTTATAAGGCTATTGCTATTGGTGCTAGATCTCAAAGTGCCAAGACTTACTTTGAAAAGCATTACGATACATTCACAAATGATTGGAAGGATCTTATCGTTCATGCCTTGAAGGCCCTTAAAGGAACAACTGGAGATAATGTAGAATTGACAACAAAGAATTGTTCAGTTGCTGTTGTTGGAAAGGATCTATAAATTCACTTTATATGAGGATGATGATATTGAAAATTATTTGAATTTATTGGATACTTCATCAAAGAAGATCGATGAAATGGTCGATTAAATCATCTACTGATGATCTGTAAAATATTTATTATTAAAAACAAACTAAACAGAATTACACCTTTGCTTTCCACTTCTTCATATTGTTTGTGGCGATAGTACTGATGTAGCATCTATGAGAGGTTGTAAGAATCTGAACCAATCAATACATGGCAATTGAACGTGTAATATTGCTACTTCTCATTTTGAGATTATCGATTGTCCTGCCAGTAAGGTGTTGCAAAAAGTAGCACAAAGATTGGATTCCTAAATGATAGGAAGGAATTGTGAATAGAGCTGGTTTGATTTTCATGTTAACAAGTCAACCACCTACTTGAAAGTTGGTTACTGCACCATTCACAAATCACTGCTGTAACTCTTCGTCTACCCAATCGATAAGATAGAAAGAATGGCAATCCAATGTATTGTTATGATTACCAAATAACTGTGTTAAATATGTAAAATATAACGGTCGAGTCAATGTTAGGAGGATTCTTGATGGAAACTATCCTTGTTGGTATTTTGATTTTGGAAGCAAGAGGGTTTGACAGTCCTTATTAGAAGTTTATTTATTGGATAGTTGGAAAGAACTTGAGGAAAAGAACTCGAAACTAGTTTGAAATTCGAAACTTTTGTCGTAAGAATCCTTGCTTATCCATCAACAATTATATAAAGCCAACATTCTCTTGCAAAGATATCCACAATGTTAAAAAAACAACATCATGCATTCTTTAACAATCACAAGGTTTCTTATGTTTCTTCTGGTTTCGTCCATCATTGCCAGCACATGTTATGGACATGGACCAAAACGATACATTACTCCAAAAGATATTGTCAAGAGAGGTTCCCTCACATGCATTGCCTCTCCATCAGAAACTGAAGGTCCATACTTCGTTTCAGGAATGCCCTATCGTGCCGATATAACAGAATCAAAATCAGGTTTCCCAATTCATCTCTACATTACAATTTTAGATTTGGCCACTTGTCTTCCAACCAAACAGAATGTCACTGTTGAAATTTGGCATTGTGATTATTTGGGAATTTATTCACACTATGAAGAAGCTTCCAAGAATTATGCAAACCCAAAAACAGACACCAATACTTATTTTAGAGGAAAACAATTTACCAATTCGAGTGCAGTTGCATATTTCAAAACTATATATCCAGGATGGTACACTGGAAGAGACAATCACATTCATGTTAGAATTTGGCAGGATAGTACTCTTCTATTGACCTCTCAATTTTCATTCAATGATTCAATGACAGATGCTGTTGCAAAAGTTTCACCTTACACTTCAAATACCAACCAGAGAACTTCACTCTCCACTGATTCTGTTTTTAAAGATAATGGAGTGTTAGGAATGTTGACTTTGAAGCAAATTTCATCAAGTGATATCAGTGCTGGATTTTATGCATATGTTGAAATGGGAGTTTCAATGAATGGTACAACAGCTTCTGAGGGAAATTCTCTTAGTGGAAATGTCAATGTGATGGTTCTTATGGCATTGTTGGCTAGTTTCTTATTTTGGTAAAATTTATGGTTCCTGATAACAAACTTGTAAATAAATAGAAATAGATAATGAAATAATTTGATTGTGATAATTCTCTCAAGTTGAGTACTCATAGTATTATGAAGTACTTTCAATATTCAGGAAAATTGCATGTCCTTTCTGAACTTTGGAAAATATCATGAATGTAAAAACATCACAAGAGCATGGATATGTTATGCACAAAGGATTGCTTAATATTAAAACTGAATTATCCTGAAGAAATGATTCCAATTCATCAAAGTTTTTTGGGAATGGTATTTGAAATTGCTCTTGTGGAGCATTCATTTCATATTCATCCTCTTCATCATCCAATCGAGTCATATCATTTATCTTTACCAATTGCACATTTCTATTCAGTAAGGTTTCATAAAGAGCTTTCCTCATGACAAAATAATAGTACTCATCCACCTTTTCATTCCTAGTTTCCACACATTGCACTGCATTCTTCAATCGTTCAATCAAATCACCCGTCGTAGAGACTATGAAATCTCCTGGAACTGCTCTTACATCCCAATTAACAATGAATTCAGAGTAGGGTTTCGCCACTCTCTCATTATAAATTCTTCCATATTCAAATTCAAATTCACTCCTCCAATCTACAATCTGACCAACCAATGAAAATGCATTAATTTTGCAATTTCTTAGAAATGTTAACGAATAAGATGAATCTGATAAGTGTTTCCCCTTTCCATCATGCAGAATTTGTAAACAATTCGTCATTATCCTTTTATGGAGAGCCAATAGCCCTTGAGAATTCTCATTCAAAATTCTACAACTTTGGAAATTTCCAGAATAGAATAACTGATCAGTTCCCACAGGTCCAGTAAATGATACCCGTTCATTTGATGGAAAATCCAAGATTGGAATTGTTTGTAGGATGAATAATTCTCTAAAATTGAAATCTCTCTTATTTTTCAATAATTTTAAATTATCATCATCATCATGATTATTTAAATTATTATTATTTAAATTATTATTATTTAATGAGTCAAGCTTGACTCTCCAAAATAATTCACCATTCTCTGCTGATGATGATGATGAAATATTGTAGAAACAATTTGCCCATTCCGAACACACGAGACACAGGTTGGAAATTTGCTCTCCGAATTTTTGATCATTGAAATCAATTATCAGAGTAAAGATGTGTTCAGTGAGAATTTCAATAGGGAGTGTTTGCATATTTTTCTAATTGATTTAAATGATCAAAAATTCGGAGAGTGTTGAAAAACAGCTTGAAAACGATATCCCCTTAATGGAAGAGTATTTAAGCACTTGGGGGTGTTGATATAAATAATGTGCTCGTCTCGTGGTGTAATGGTAGCATAGTGGACTTTGAATCCATTGACGGAGGTTCGATTCCTCCCGAGACGGTAAACGTGGCGAGCCCCTGAAATTTTTGTTGCATTTATGTAATTTCAAATAAATTATTCCAACGAAATCTTTTTAGATTTCAACAAAAGAATAAAAACCTATGTGAATTCAATTTCTTGTGTTTTACAAATCTCTAAAATTGTAAAAGTTTGATATTCGTTCGGTGTCCAATATACAATGTGATTATTTACAAGTTAGTTACAATAATTTCAACATCCAGTGATGGATTTTTCAACAGCATTTCTCTAAATTTCTCAATTCTCTTCCTAGCAACAAGAGAGCATTCCAAATATTCCTGAATGAGAGCTTCACATTGCTTGCAATGATTACGTGCGTCATCCAAAGGTGTCACTCCAGAATAATTTGGAATATCACCCAAAGCTCCTCTTTCCAATAACATTTTACAAGCTTGTGGATTTTTGTAATAGGCAGCCCAATGCAATGCAGTGTCACAATAAGGACTATTTCCAATATATATTATTGCATAAATTCAATCACTAATCATTTGATAAAACAACTTACGAATGATTGATATAGTGCATATCAGCTCCTTGATCCAATAAATACTTGACCATTTCATTATGTCCCTTATGAATAGCCATCATCAATGCATTAATTCTCTACTCACCCCCATCAACACAATTTCAATTCGAAATCATTTCAAATTTTACCACACAATTTCATGAATTTTCCATCGCAAAATACAAATTTCCATTGATCATTATCATCATCTGAAACTATTAAAAACTCACCCCCGAATCACCTACTTCATCAATACAACTTCCATTCTCCAGACATTCCTTCAATTTTGTTAAATTTCCATTCGTTGCTTGTTTAATAATTTCTCCATCACCAGTCGGATGGGCAATTTGTGTTCTGATGAGGGAAATTAAACGAACGTGATGTGCCTTGCTCAAATCAAACTCTCCCTCATCAACTTTTCTCAAAGCTCTTAGTGATGATGACATTTTTTTTTTATGTTTTTGATTTTGTAAATTTTGATATAAAAGGAAGGTAGATGATGGAAATCAAGTGGATGATGAAATTGATTAATAAAAATTATTTGGAAAGGTTGAAAATAGGATGTGATATTTAAAAATATTGAAAAAAAATGATTCCTGCAAACTTGTCAGCTTTTTTGGCAGATGACATGGAAGATGATGAGACTACTAGAACACATACTTGTTATGTTACATTAAAAACTGATTCTGTTATAACTGCTATGGATTTAAGTTCGAATAAAGTTATATATGCCATCGGAGAACATGGAATTAAACAAATTGTCAATAATCAATATATTGACAAGGGAAATAGTGAAATTGTACAGGAAATAATGACAGGACAAATGATACAGATAGGTAAAGGACAATTTGGAACTGTTTTCTTGGGTAGGTCCTCATCAAATTTATGTGTAATAATTATTCGAAAGTTAAAACTATTTCCGGAAAGTATTATGCTCTGAAAAAGATTCATTTAAAGTGGGATGATGAAAAGGATAATTATATTTGGAGGGAATTTCATACCATCTACACAAGGTGAGTATTATTTACCTTCATTTCGAATATAATTTTGTAAAATTACCTTCATTTCGAATAGTGAATCACCTCATCTTGTAAAATTATACGAATGTTTCTACAAGGAAACAACTGTACACTTGGTTATGGAATACATGGATATTGGAAGTTTATCAACCATCATGAACATTATCGATCTCACCAGAAAAACTTTAAAACTCTTAGTTCGTTCCGAATCTACAAAAAGTTTATTCCCAATGGGGAGTGAAGTTAAGAATGTGGATCGTTTATCAGAGCAGGAAAATGAGAGAAATAAGGAATTAATCAAGAAAATTGTTAAAACCATTAGAAAACTTCCACAAGTATTTCTACAGAGATATGCTTCTGGATCCTGCATGTCAGAGAAGGAATGTGCAGTTATTATTAAGAAGGTCATTGAGGGATTGCAATATTTGAGATCGAAACATATTATTCATAGAGATAGTAAGTTGTTTTTAATTTGAGAAAGAGATTATTGAAATATTGATGAATAGTTAAACCTTCTAATAGTATGTAGTATTTAAAAATATTGGAATATTGAATTTTATTAATTGTGTGAAACAAAATATTGAATTTTAATGTGGAAATATAATATAGTATTGATGAGTAAATATGGTGAAGTGAAAATATCAGATTTTGGTCTTTCGAATGGTAAAAACCTTAATATTGGAAATTCTGGTATTTATGACACAACCTACGATACAATTTGTGGAACAAGAATTTATTTATCACCTGAGGTATGTTTAATTTGATTGCATTCCTTTCAAAACAATAATTTCAGAGATTGAGAGAGGAAAAGTATGGTTATAACTGTGATTTGTGGAGTACTGGACTTGTATTAGTGGAATTATTCACTGGAAAGCATCCTCAAGATACAACAAAAGATGTTGTCAGTTGCTATACTGATTTCAATCTCTATGTGGATAATGCTTTGAAAATATTGAGAGAGGCCTTTGCTTCTAATGAAATGATTGATTTTGTGGCATGTTGTCTTCAAATTGATAGAAATAAGAGACCAAGCTATGAACAAATATTACAGCATCCATTTCTGAGTTCTCTAAGCTCCATGTCCAATGAAGAGCAGAATGAATGTCTGAGAAATAATCTACTTTCATGGATCATTCCATTTATTTCTCAACCGGAACTTTAAGTTCATTCACAAAAGTTAATGTTAAAATAATTATTATTAAAAAAATTGTGAGTGTATTTCTTTAATTCCATCCCGAACACCATAGTAGCAATATCTATATTGTTCCTTTCTTTGCACCATTCCTACTCTCAAATTTTTCAGTTGTTTTACAATTTTATAAATGTTAAAATCAAACGGATTATCGTTATCTCGCTCTTCTTTTGGTAAACTTAGGTACTCCTTGTACTGAGAAAGGAGAATATGTATTGTACAAAATGTTCCAGTTCTACCAACACCTGCCGAGCTAATATTAAATTATTAATTATTGAAAATTAAAAATATTACTACTTACCAATGGATAGTAATTGGACCATTTGGGTAATTTGGTTGTGTCATCAGATTGTCAATGCACTCTATTAATTTAAAGAATGAAACTGTACTATCTGGAACTCCCATATCAGGCCAACCTGTATATTGATAGAAATGAATCTTCTTACCAGAATCAGGCAGACCATCTCCAAAAACTAAAAATTGTCTATAAACGAAATCATAAGTTGTTTGTTCTTCCGAAATTGTTTCAACTTCAATATCTCCATAAAGTTTTTTCTCGTAGAGTGAAGGCCAATACTTATTCACCTTGTTCTTATTAAAACATTGATCAAATTGATCAGCATTGTTACTTTCATCACTCTCTGAATCTGAAGATAGCACTTCACTACTGAGCATTACAATAATTGTACTATTATGCTCAACGATCATTCTCCAAAAATCAGCAAATGTACAAGGTAAAGGGGCTTGAGTGGCAATATAGGTAGGTGGAGGGGATAATTTAATTCTTTTGAAATTTTGAGTTGTTTGGGTAATAATATGATTTGCATTGATATAATCTGATCCAGGTTCACATCTTTCCTTTGATTGGAGTAATACTCTTGTATTCTCATTTGGAAGAATGTTTTTATACCTATTCTTTGTTAAATTATGTTGTCTATATGCACTTGTATGCATTCCACTCTTTCTTTGTAATCTTGTTTCAAATTTTTTGAGTGACTATTAAACTAGATCAGAAATAATACAAAATAATAATACTTACTTGAAATTCATCATCTAATCTGTCATATTGAATTGGTTTTGCAAAGAGATCAACACTGGCTTTTTTAGGGAATTGCTTTGTTGTTGTTGATGTGAAACTGTGTGGTTTTTTCAGTGATTCTCCTTGATCATCAGAAAATGAAAATGTGTTTTTTGGTGGCAAACTAGTAAAATCAAAGCCAAATCCACCACAACCTCCAAACGTGGAAATATTTGGTTTTGTTTTTGGAGTTGGTGGTTCATCATCGAAGGAATAATCTGTTGTTGTGCTTATTGTACTTGTTGTTGAATCAAGGTCAAAATTTGTTTTTAAAGGTTTTGGTTTTGATGTAATGAGAGAAAAACCATCTCCATCATCATATTCTTCTTCATCATCAATTATTGCTGATAAATATGTTTGTATAAAACTATTTAGATCATCAATCGGTTTTGCGTATTCATCATCATCTTCTGAGAATGTTACATATTGGAATGAATTAATTTCTGTTGTTTGTTTTGGAGTTGGTGATGATAATGAATCAAATATACTTTGATTAAAACTACCGATGGCTTTAGCAGAATGTGGTGTATCTTGAGATAAGCCTTGTTGAAAGATATTACTTGATGGGCATACTGCGGTTAATGGTGTTGTTACAAATAGAGGTTTAGCCTTTGATTCTCCATTTACTTTCTGCTCTCTTTCTTGAACTATAAATTTGTTAAATGTTTTTGCCATCTCCTCACGGAGAGCTGATTTGTATGGTTTTTTCTTCGATGAAGAAGAATTAGAAGAACCTGATGTGTTAGATGTTGAGCAAGATATTTGCATTGTTGGTCGTTCCGAAATTATCATCAGAATAAAAAAGATGATCCTATTTAGAAATAATTCGTCGGTTAAAAGAAAGAATTTCTCTTGATCTTTAAATTCCAATATAATCTAACTTTAGAGTTTGAGTTAGTGTTTAAATAATAGTTTAAATTTTGATTTTTTAACCAAGCTGTATGTTATTTCCGCTTTCTCTAATAGAAAATGATCCAAATTACGAGATTAAATTCTAATGATGATAATAGCAGAAAACCTATGAAAATCTATTCTATGGTCAAATACTAGTACAGTTGGAAAAGGTAACCAAAATCACGAAGAGTTAATCGATTGTTGATGATTTTTTTGAGTTGATGATGTTCGCAGCAAGACTCAAGTTCCTCCAAGCGTAATATTATTATGAAAAGCTGTGAGTGCTAGTGATGAGAGCGATGTATTAAAGAGTTCGAGGGAGGGATTTTCGAGTCGGAATAAAATATGCTACAATTGATTCAAAAAAGTTAACTGATGAAGTTACTGTTATTATTATGAAAAACTATTTAAAACGCTGGTGTAGCAAGAAAGTCGGTGGTAGCAATGAGGACTTTTTGTTTTATCTTTCGACAGCTGCTATTGTATTTGACTTATTGGAAAAACTCAAGGTATTTAGACGAGTTATCCAAGTTATTTATAACTCCTTGTGGGAATGCTTGTGAAGAGTTCAATGGATGGAAGTGGATTAGAATGTTACTAGCAAATTTTCATTAATAGCACATCGACTTGTTAGGTATTAATAAATTGAATTGTTTTATTTTGGTGTTGGCTTCATTCAAAATTTGTTTTCTTAATGGATTCTTGTTCAATCAAACACAAAATTAGGCTTGCTTCCAGATTTTGTTGGATTTACAAAACTAAAAAAAAACTCTTTACTCAACAATATTATGCAAGGGAGTAGTACAAAGAGAAAGAGAAGAAATCAAAACAAGAAGAATAAGAAGAGGTAGGTTCAATCCGATTATCAACATGTTTATCATGAATAACATTAAAGAAAACAATCTGAAAGCATCACTGTTACACCAACACCTTCAACATCAGACAATCAAACTATTTTTAGATCAAAAAGTCATCAAGAGGAAACAAGGCTTTCAAATCAACAAATCACAATCAGCTCTTCATCTGTAAATAATAATTCAAGAAACACAACAACTAGTTCTAATATTGTTAATAGTAATAATAACAACAATACAGCAACAACATTAAAACCAACTTCTGGAAATTCTAGTTGGCGAGTAGTGAAATCATTCAAAGGCTTCTTTCCGAAAACCTTCAAACAAAAAAAAACACATTCTAAAAATACAACAATTGCTGAAGCGAGTTCAACCAGCAGAGAAAGCAATCATCACCAAAGCACAACAACAATAACAAATAGCTACATAGATTCTGATCAAGAAGACTCTAGCGACGAAGAAGAAATGAGCGAACAAAATTCGGATCAAACATTTACCTCTACTGGCGGGCTTACTCTTGAGAACATTATTCAAAATTATGGAAATCAATTCGTGAGAGGTGGTAATTTGCCTCCAGAAAGAATGGAAGAAATTCTGCAAGGATTGAAAGACTATTGTGATCCAACAAAGCAATTCGATGCAGTTTCAGATTTGTGCAATATAGTTTCCATATCTAATGAACAAGCTCTCAGTAGAATGGGAGTAGATAGATTCATTCCAGAACTTTTAAACATTATGGCTAATAGTGACGATAGATATGATTTGATGGTATTTGCTGCTAGAACATTGTTAAATATGATTGACATTTATCCTGCATCGTGCTCATTTGTTTCCTCTAATGGAGGTATTTCAATTATTTCCTCAAAGGTACTCGTTATTGAGTATATCGATTTGGCAGAAATATCTTTACAAATTATTGAACACCTTTCTCATCAATATGGTGCTGCACTTCTCAAAGAAGGCGTTTTAATGGCTTCATTAACATATATTGATTTCTTTGGTGTAGATATGCAAAAGAAAATTTTAAGAATTGCTGCCAATTTATCTAAAAATATTGGAAAAGCAGATTTTGAACTAGTTTGTGACATTCTTCCAAATATTTCAAGATTTTTAACAGCATCAGATCCATTGATGGTTGAAAATGCAATTGTTAGTTTAACAAGAATAACTCATCCATTCTTGAAGGAATCTGAAAAATTGTCAAAACTTATTAACTCTTGTTCTCTAATTGATCAGGCTATTGATATTATTTCTAATGAAAAAACTTCAAAGAATTCACTCAATTTGATTTTAAAAATGTTGAAGAGTGTTTCTTCAAATAATGAAATTGCCAAAGAGATTTATTCCAAAGGTTTGATTAATTTAATACCTGGTTTACTGCTTCATGAAAGAGGACTTCATGAATGCTTTTTAGATATAATGTACTTTATACTAGCACTACTTCCAAAGATGCCTAGAAATGAAGAATTAGTTTGTCAACTCTCTCACTCCAATAGAAAAAAGCTAATGGTAAAGATGACCGGGGTAAAACCACCAAATGACCAATCACTACCAGAAACTGATACTGTACAGGACTCTCAAATAGAGTCACTTCTTGAAAAAGAGCCTATCTTGTTACAAACAGCAACTGATGTATTATTAGAACCACTAATTAACTTGCTTTCATCAAGTCAAAATGACTCAGTTAATAATTTAGTATTGCAGATTATTGGTACTGTTGTTTACCATTCTTCTGCTACTATGTTAACAGAAACATTGAAGAATATTCCATTTTCAACATTTTTGGCCTCCCTTCTTTCCAGCGATGACATTTGTAAAGTTACAACAGCATTGCAAATTTGTGAAATGCTTTCCAAAAAGTTACCAGACATTTTTGATCTCTATTTCTTGCGAGAAGGTGTCACCTATAGAATCAAAAATATTTCAGGAATGGATGAAAAATCAAAGGAAGAGTTGATGTTAGAAAAGATGAAAAAGAATACTATTGCTGCCTATGAAAAAGCTGAAAAGGAAAGAAAAGAGAAAGAAGAAAATCAGAAAAAGCAAGCAATAGAAAAGAATGAAAGAATTAAGAATAGAGAAAATCAACCACCTCAAGAAGTCAAGGAAGGAGAGACCCCACAGGAAGAGGAAAAGTATGAAGACCCTGAAAAAATTTCTGTTGCTTGGGTTCATCCTCATGTTGAATATCCAAAAATACCAAAAACCTCAAGATTGTACACTGAAAGAAGCAAGAAGGCATCATTCAAGAATAATGAGCTTGCAGTGTATGCTGTAACTAAAGCTCAACTTTTTTACAAGGATTACATTACCAGAACAAAAGATATGAAAATGGAAAGTTCTGGTTTTATTGCCTTGCAGGCTATTGGTAAACAGTTGCTTACTTGCAAATCAGAGGAAGAAAAACTATTGACAGAATTGAGAGATTTGTTGATTATTGATGACTCTGCTACCTACTTTGAAATTATCAATAGTAATATCATTCCAACGCTTATTGAATATCTTTCAGCTGATACACACGATAGAAAATCGAGAGTTTACCGTTTTGCTCAAATTTTCGATCAATCCATCCCTGCAGGAAAGGAGAAGTCTCGTAAATCAAAGAATTTCTCGCAAAGTAATGATTTAGAAATTTCTCTTTCAGTATCAAACGCTAATGACAATCCAACATATCTTTCCGAGTTTGTAAGAAAGCTAATTGATGTTTTCAACTCTGTAGAAAACCTGAATGTTAACTACTCTGAGTCTATCACACTTTTAACTGGTGTAGGATCAGTTCTTCGTAAATTTTTAAAGTATTTCAAGTTATCCATGACAAATGATGAAAACAAGAAGGTAGTTCTATTGCAAGCAAATTCTCTCTGTAAAGTACGAGATGTCATTAACTATTTGCAAGATAATTACAGTGATGAAAAAGAGCAATCTACCGAAGCTCAAACCATTCAAATTCCAGATTTCAGCTATTTCCATATTAATGAAAGAGATGATGATGACGAATTTATCGGAAATATTGGTAATATTGAAGTAGAGACTCCAAAATCAGATGAAGATACTTCTTACTTACTTGAAGACAAGGCAGTTATGGAGGATGATAAACCATCCAAACAATACTCAATTATTTTGAATGGTGAGGTTCTCAACCCTAACATGACATTATTTGAAGTTTTTTACAGAAAGGGTACTCATAACCATCCATCTGGTCTCAACTTGGGTGATACTACTCAAAATTTGTCTTTCAAGATTTCTGATTTAACTGAAGAAGTGAAAGACGCTACAATGAGTGAACCAAATGAACTATTACAATCTAAAGAAGATGTTCTTCTCACTCACATTTTCAGTCATACGAGTGATAAGGATACGTTAATCAAGGAAGGTATTGACAAGGATGCTATTGATATTCTCGAGCTTCTTAAGATTATGAACTTTATTAGCAAGTTAGCTATTGTATTGCCTCACACTGGAGGCATGAAGAGAGTATTACTTTCATCCAAGATATTCCTTAACCCTAAATTGGCTTCAAAGATTGTAAGATCTATTCAAGATCCATATTATCTTTTTGGAAACTGTTTCCCTCATTGGCTAAAACTTTTGATCGAGGACTATGGATTTTTATTCACTTTTGATGTAAGACAATTATACTTTGACTTGACAACCAAGGGTATTGCAAGAGCAATTTTAACCATACAAAATAGATATTTCAAATCCAGAGACAGAAAGGCAAGATTGATTCAAATAGGAAAACAAAAGATCAAACTGTCCAGATCTCCAAATATTTTACAAAGCGCATACAAAGGTCTTATTAACTTGGATACAGATAGAATCGTTGAATTTATTTTTGAAAATGAGATTGGTACAGGTTTGGGTCCAACTGTAGAGTGTTATAACTTGGTTTCCAGAGCTTTACAACAGAGTGGATTGACTATTTTCAGAGATGAATTTGTAGGTGAACAAAAAGAAGCAGACAAGTTTGACAGACTTGTTGAAACCAAGACAGGGCTTTATCCTAGATTGAAGAGGCTTGTCGATGGAAAGCTTCCAGAAAAAGATGCAGAGCTTTATTACTTTATTGGAACATTTTTGGGAAGAGCCATTTATGATGGAAGAGTATTAGACATTCCATTCTCTGATGCTTTACTCAAACTTTTAAGAGGAGAAAAGCTTACTTTCTATGATATTGAAACAATAGATCCAATACTTTACCAACAATTCTGTAAATTACAAAAGATGTGTCAAAAGGTTAATGAGATTAAATCCAAATCATTATCTGATCAAGAGACAGCTGCTCACTTGTTAGAAATTACATTTGGAGATGATGGTAAAACAAGGTTAGAGGATTTATGTCTGTCTTTTACTGTAATGGGAACAGATATTGAGTTGGTAGAAGGAGGGTCAGATAGGGAGGTTACCCTGCAAAATCTCGAGGAATACCTTAGACTGGTTACTAATACCATTCTCCATGACGGTATTATTCAACAAGTGGAAATGATCAGAAATGGATTCAATTCAGTAATGGGACACAATTCCATTGCATCTCTGAAATGTTTCTCCATCAAGGAGTTGAGTGATATTTTTGTTGGTGCTGATGAAGAGTGGACTGAGCAATTATTGGTTGAAGCAACAAAATGTGACCATGGTTATACTCACTCTTCTAGAGTAATTAAGACATTCTTCAAGATTCTTCTTCAAATGACACCTTCAGAGAAGAGAGACTTTTTAAGATTTGTAACTGGAGCTCCAAGATTGCCTTCAGGAGGTATTATGAGTCTTAGACCAAAGTTGACTATTGTTTTGAAGAAGGCAGATGCTGGCAAGACCTCAGATATGTACCTTCCATCTGTCATGACCTGTACAAACTACTTGAAATTACCAGAGTACTCCTCAGAGACAATCATGAAGGAACAATTGTACAAGGCAATTCAAGAGGGTCAAAACGCCTTCCACCTCAGTTAAGCGGCATTGAAAAAGGAAATAAAATGATTGTTGAAAATTTGAATAATTGGAAAAAGTTTATTCGTTCTGCAGAACACATGTTGATGATTGAAATGATAAGCAAAAGGAAGAGGCAAACAATATGCAAACCATTATCTCACCACAAATCAATCCTTCAGATCCTTATATTGATATTACTTAGACAATTTTACGCCTTTCATCAATTTAATACCACCGAAAGAGAGATAATTCTTTCCAAAACAAAAAAAAGAATGAACTCAACTCTGTCTCTTCTATGCGACCCATTGTTGTTCGAATTGGGAATACCTCTGAGGGACTTTAGTCCACTTCGTCTTTCTAATGAAACAAGTGTTTGTCCCGATACCATCATTATTCCTATTCTTTCGACTCTTCTCCTTATCATCTTTCTTCCTATACTATTCTTCACTTTCATTTTCGTTTTTCTTAAACGAAACAGTGGACACATTCAATCTAGAGGCATTTATTGGATTTCATCGACAATTCTCGCCAGTTCCATACATGTTATCATACCATGTTTGCGATGGCTTATTGGAAGAGACTTATTTCCCTGTTTTTTATTCTCCTTCATGGGAATAAACATGTGTTGGGCCATGACTCTTCCATCACTTTATTCTTGTTTTGCATTCGTGATAAGGAATCGATTATTTCGTCTATTAACTCAGCATTCAAGCGGTCCTACTCCTACTGTGAGTAATGTAATTAGTCCACAAGTTCAAAAAGTGGTGAATGATTTAATTTCTCAAGAAAGTGGAGAAAGTTCACTATCACTGAAAGAGCCATTTACCAAAAATCAGAAACGATTATTGATCCTGTACAAGTTTCTTCTCAGTAACAAATTCCTATTTATTATTGAACTATCTCTGTTTAGTCTACATTCTCTCTTGTGGTTAATTATTGGATTATTAGAAATTTTTGGACCAGAGAATTTCTCTGATACTTACCTTAGTTCAGGATTTGATAATTTCCAATATGGTTGCAAAGTTAGACCCAATTCAATGACCCTCTACGTTGCACTCTATTCATTCTATGGATTGATTACCTTAATATTTCTAATTTTGGTAGTAATTTCAGAAAGGGATACTTGGTTCATTAAGATTGAAACATCAATTACCACAATCTTGATGATTTTATGTGTAATTCTCAGTTTTACACTTCCTAGAGTTTCAGTTTTGACGAATCTGGTTGATTATGTTTTTCCAATTCAGATGATTTTGTCAATTTATAGTATTGGTCAACTTGTGATATTAATCACCATTCCAACTATTAGAGCCATTTATCAAGAGAGGAAAATGAATGGATTATCTGGAAATGGACATGAAGAACCAAGTCTCTATGAGAAACTGTTATCCGAAAGAGAAACCTTTAATGCAATTTTAGATTTTTCAAGACGTTCCTACAGTTCTGAACCAGTTCTCTGTTTTGACACTATTCAAAATTACAGAAAAAGTAGACGAATGACATTTCGAATGAAAATAGCCAACAATATATTAGAAACCTTTCTCTCAAAAAATTCTCCTCTCGAACTAAACATTCCCAAAATTGATTCTCTTCACAATGAGCTGCTTTTCCTAATTAAAGAAAAGAATGAAACAAAAATTGATGAATTATTAGAAGAATTGAGAGTTCATTGTTTATTGGATATGAATGAAATGATGACAAGAATGAATTCTGAATATCCAGAAATGTTTAGAAAAGCAAAACAGGAAATCTATTTCAGTACAATCAATTCAGCATTTTCAATTTAAATTCGAATAATATTTCTTTATCAAATACGAGATGTATGAATATTTGAGCTAAATTCATTTCTCCTACACATGCTCGAGATGATATTTTGTGAATAATGAGAAGCTTGTAGATGTTTATCAAAAAATTGTGTTTTATCGTCTAAGGAAATGTCGGCAAATGCAATCGAATGTTTTTTGTTTAATTTAATGTCAGTGTGTGAAAAATGATACAGAGTTCCAATTCCTCACCACCATTTTTCAAATTTGGGGCGAAAACCTTTTCAAGAGATTTTTCAAAGTTGACTTGCATGAATATTTAACACCCAAAAAGACAATTGAAGGATAGCAGAAAATATTCAAAAATAATGCACCACAGAAAAGCACCTGCTGCTGCTGGTGTTAAATTTCTCTTGCTAGTATTGTGCCTCTTTCTTTGCTTTGTCAACTCTGCCAGTCAATTGGAACCACCTTCAGATGTCACTTTAACAAATTACAACACGACAGAGTTTGCAATTCTTTTGAGCAATATAACAAGTAATTTAACACAGGCAGAGGCGGAAATTGTCATGACCAGCTCGAGTAAATTCCTCCCTTCCGTGTTGATACCTATCAGGGCTTGTGTTGCGTTGATTTTTGACAGTTTTTTGTTTATTTGCATATTTGCATTGCGAGATTATGAACCACTCAAGTCAAAGTTGTTTATTTCGTTTGTATTGACTACAATTAATGTTATTTGTCATTTACCTGCTTCACTCGACACAATTCCATTCATCCGAGTTTATTTTGAAAGTTATTGGAATCAATTTATATTCGAAAGGTCAATTAATCCATCTCTTGATGCTCAAACCTTCTACAAGAACAATCTAGATTCGAATGGATTACCCACATGGTTAGGAAATTACATAACCTTTGAGAATGTTTACTGTTTCATTGGTGAATATGTCATTTATGGTTTAATTATTGGAAGTGTTTCGTTATATGCGATTCAGATAGCCAAATTCATACTACTGAATATCATTAGGAATATGAGACAGTCAATTGTGAAAACTATGGAAGAATTTAAAAAGAAACAATTTGAAAAGATGAATGCGAGTGCCCTTTCGAATAAGAAAATTTCTGATACTTCTTCCAACTCTAATTTGGAATTGTCGAGATCGAATAGTAGCCTTACTCGATCTTCACAATCTTTGAAGGGTGTTTTGGCTCTTGATTTGAGTTCTGTACCTAGTACGAATGTATCATCAGCATCAGATGTTTCGAATATAACACAAGTGAGACCTTTATCTGCGAGAAGTTCAAGAAAGAATGCTAGCATTGAAATTGAAGCAGCAAATGCATTGTATGAAGATATTGCATTGGATTTCGATGATGGCGTGTCAAATTCTGATCTTGATGTAATTTCGAATAGGGGAAAATTGGTGAATTTCTTAAAGAGAGTCATCAAGTTTAGAATTATAGAAATTGGTTTCGTTTCTCTTTGTGTAATTATTTGGTATGTTATGATTAGTGTTCAGATAGCAAGTCACAAGCCAGACAAGTGGAGTTCACTTTTCCATAATTGGGATTCGTATAGTGGATATTGCAGAAAAGAGGATAGAAGTGCAATCTTTTTCATGGATGCTGGACTATCGATTGCAATATTTCTCGTCATTCCAATTCTGTTAATCAGCGATTTTTTCATTTCTCTTTACCATTATAAGAAACAAAGACGAAACAATACGGAAAGAGGAGAAAAGACTTCGAATTTCTTCATTTACATTTATTATGAATCTGATCCTTTCGTATATAGAATAGAAAGTACATGTGTTCTCACAATAAGTGGATTTTCCTTATTGATTTACATTCTTCTTTCTCCCTACTTTGACAATCCAATAATTAATCTTATTGGAAACTTGTTCATTGTTCTTGGATTGAATTTCCTTGGTGGCTCTGCAGGCAATCCTGGAATTACCATTCTAAGAACATTGTGGAATTATTACCTTGCATATAAATCTAAACGAAACCAACAAACAGACAATACCAATGATATAGTATTTGAGAATATTCAACAATTAATATCCTCTCCAATTAACTCAGCTACAATTGACTATGTAATTTTACACAAAAAGGAACGAGAATTATTTTATCAATACTTGAAAAATGAATATTCGATTGAGAATTTACTCTTTTATGAAGATTTACATTTATTGAGGAAGATTAGTGCAAGTCATTTGAGATCTAAAATATCAAAAATTAAGGAAATGGTAATATTATATCTTTCAGAGGGAGATTCAGTATTTGAAGTTAACATTTCCAATAGGGTGATCAATAGTGAATTGAAAGAGTATAGAGAATTACTCATTTTACTCAATCAGGAAAATATTAAGGTAAATCAATTACCTAAAAGAGTTGTGAAGGATTCACAAACAAGATATTTTCCAAATATTGATCTGACAAAAGAGGAAGAAATGAAACCATTGATTGAAAATCTTTGTAACCCAGCAGTATTCAGTTCGTTAAGTTATGAAATTTACAAAAATTTAATGGATTCCTATTACAGATTTAATAATTCTAGAAAATGGAAGGAATACATCAAATCAGTCACTAATCAAGGACCATAATTTCTATAATAAACTTTTGATTTCAAAATAATTAAATAGTAAATGATCAATTCAAAAGATGTTCTTCTTAGTTTACAACATTTGAGACTTTCTATTAACAAAATACAAGACGAACAGCAATAACATCTCCTCCTTTTGATTTCTTGAATAAACAAGCATAACATCCATCTCCATATCCACTTGAAGTAATAATTCCAAAAGGTGCTGCTAATTTTGAAGGATAGTTATCTTGCTCCATCTTTTTGAAAAAGTAATCTTGCCAATCTGAATTAAACGAAAGCTTGCAAGAAGCTTCAAATTTGGATTTTGGTTTTCTCTTCAATTCCAAACATTTTTCATCATTAAAGTACTTTTCATCAAAGATTCCAGCCATGGCAACGTCTACCCCTACACCCAATTTCATAACAAACCATCCTCCCTCAATTTCATCATCATAGTATTCATCCCTTTCAACTTTGTGATTTCTCTCCAATTTTCTGTAGACATTGTTTGGAACTAACCAAAGTTTTGGATCAGAACTTAATTCTTCATAATAATCTTGATGAATGGCAACTATTTGAGCTGTCAAAAAATGGTCCTCATAACCTCCATCCACATGATCTTTGGATTTGTGAGTAGTTTTCCAATTCCAAATACCAGGTCTTACATTCTTTATGATTACGCCAGAGTTTGTTGTAAATGGATCAATGACAACCATTGAAGTACTCTCAACTTTGAACTCTTTTGTTCTGAACAATTGTTCGTACTCTTTTTCAGTTTTCTCTTCCTCATCCTCCATTTCATCATCTTCTTCTTCTTCTGGTTGCTTTGGTCTGCATGATAATATGCCAATAAACTTTGGGGACGAAAAATCATCATTAAAGTAAGCATAGGAGGAACCATATCCTCCTCCTCCTCCTCTTGTTACACGAGAAAATTCAATAGCTTTTGAAGATCTTAATCCATCAACCATATCTTTGATAAAATAAGTATATTCTACAATAGAATATTGTTCATAAATTACTGGAGCACCAAGGTAATCAGCCAAATCCTCAATATTCAATTCTACATAATCATTAGAAATTAAATCTCCCAACTTGTCAATATAATTCTTACATCCAATACCAGCAACAATTTCAATTTCATTGTGTCTTCCTTCAAGAATTTGATAAGCTCGACTAATTCTTGGATGATTGGGAATTGTTGTTACCACTTCACATGCATCAGTTATGAGTCTTGGTTGATATGTTTTAAATGAAGTGTCAAACTTTAACTTTTCCAAATATTCTTCTTCATTGAAAATTGATTTGATTATGTTTGATGGTAATACTTGAATTTCTTCCAAACTGAGTGATTTTGAAAGATTTACATCTTTCACAGACAAGAGACGCTTGGATTTAGGAGCGTACACTATATCTGTAACATTCTCATAAACACTCTTTGGTAATTCTATCAATTTCCCTTCCTTTTTCAAATTCTCTGTATTATAAGGTTGTGGACAATAGACATAATATTGAGTACCATCTTTTGACCTAGATTGAATCAATAAACCAAAATTATCCATTCTTGTGACAGAATTGATTCTTTCAATCCATTCCAAATGTCTGATTAAGATTAGATCACTATTATTTTCCTCTCCTTTCCAAACAATTTCATACAATCTAAAACTTAGAAGCAAGAAGACTCTTAATCTCTCACCCTCCAAGAATGGTACATTACAAACTCCACAAGAAGAATTCACGAAAGTGGCACCAAATGAAACACCAGTGACTGAAAGGTCAAATTTTCCACTCTTCAAATCGAATAAATAAACCTTGTCTTTTCCATCAAAAAAACCATTCAGTGAGTAATCTCTTTTGATAACATTTGAGCAAGGAATAACAATTGCAACAGATTCCGTTCTTGACATGATATCTGATTGTGGCATTGTAATCTCGTTGCATGGTTCCAATTTGAGAGAATTAACAGATTGACTCTTTTCAAGACTTGGAGCTCTATTATATGACATGAGCATGAAACCGTCAACAAATGAAATACCATCTTCATTGATATCAGCAATAACAATATTTTTCACATCAAAATCGTTCACACTATTCCATACGAAACAGGAACGATAAGAAGAACAGTAATTTTCACTTCTTTTGACTGTTTTGGCGAAACCTCTGATTAATTTTTGTGATCCAACAAGTTGATTCATCAAATCACTCTCCCAATCTAAAATGACTTGTTCAAGCCTACAAATAGGAGCATTTTCTGTTGAAACATTAGCCAAATCGTTTAAATTAACTGTTGCAATCAGGCGTTTAACAATATTATCAGCATCCGATGCATCAATCATGTAAAATTCTTCAATATCAGTTGTGGCATGATGAATCATATAGATACATTGATTGAATGGTTGAATGATCATTTGGTTTGGGCTCATTTTTTTTGAAAGCTTCCACAAGTTTGCCTTGGCGGGAACCATAAATTAGTGGAAATTTGTTTTGTTGTAAACTTGAAACAAGTTAAGAGGTGTTGCAGTAAAAAAATGATAAATAAGCATTCAAAATAATTCAAAGATTGTGATCAATTCAATAAAAGGTACTAAGCCACCTAAAAATTTGAAGACTAGGAAAAAATGATTGTGTTACGCTCAATCAGTTCCGCTGACAAAGTGGTCAAAGAAGCATCCCATCTCTGCATCAAACAAAAAACTACGAGCCTCAAATCTGTTACTCTCACTTTCTATCGCTTTGGAACAGCGAAAGAGCTTAGAGTTGAGCGGGATGGAAATATTATTGAATGTGATTTAAGGGAAGAACAAGATCAGTCGGAACAAGAATTTTCTCTCACTCTAAAAAGTGGTTTATTTTCTCTTCATTCGTCTTTTGTTATTTTCCATGATGAAAAGCGAATGTTAGAAGTTTGTTTAGAAAAGCCTTGGTTTCCATGGTGCAGTTCTTCGTATAGTTATCAGGATAGTTTGCACTTGTTAGTGAAAATATGTAATTCCAGCACCATCAAAATATCGAGACTGGATATTAGAAATATTTGGGAATTAATAGTGAGAGAACGATTGGGAATTAATTCTAGAGATTTTTATTATGATTGCATTCATAACTTGAAACTATGCATTGAATCAAAAACTGATCAAGAATACTATCTAAAAGAATCTGTCGATTATGCCTATTCAGAAGTTCTTGAGAAAAGAACAGGATATCCTTTAGAAAACTCTGGCTTGTATTCTCTAATTCAAGATGTTCAACATTTTGAATTGGCAAAGCCAGTATTTAAATACATCACTGGTTTTGAACTCACCCTTGATTTAGTAGAAATAATTACAGAAAGAAAACGAAGAAAAATTCAATGGCAAGATTTGTTGAATGAAATTTCTCTTTGTTATTGTGAAAACTCATCTGAATTGGATCCTCTATTTCAACATTTAAACTTTATAGCATCACAAAAGCAAGATGAAGGACACGGTTTGATTGATGTAGACTATCTAAATACTGCGTTATTGATACAGTATTTTAAAGAAAGTTGGAAATTATCACAGAAACAATTTTGTAATGTTTATAATATTGACATAGGTAATTTTAGTGCTTGGTTGAGAGGAAAACACGAAAGTCTATCGTCAGAAATGTCTGTAAAATTATTCTTAACAGACTCGAAAACAACACCAATTGTGTACAAACCCAAAGAAGATGTTAAGAAGTTTGTTATATCGAGTTTAGGAGAATTGCCTGAACATATTATGGAACTGAATGATATTGATTTGATACAACTGTGGAAATTGTCTTGGACTTCAACACAAAACGAGTTTTGTAAAATTTTTAATATTGACCCATGTAATTTTAGTGCTTGGTTGAGTGGAAAACGTAAAAGTTTAGCATCCAAATTGGCAATCCAATTATACCTCAAAGATTTTGCTCTACACCGCTATTAGTTAAAATTCCATTCAATCTGGTACAATAGTTTCCACAATCAGATGAAAGCTTACCTCTAAGTAGTAGTTCTCATTTGGCTGACCATTTTACTAACTCTAGAACACGATTTATCGACTCTATTTCAAATATTACTTCAGGTGGTGTATGTGATGGAGCCAAAGCTGAAGAAGCAGCTCTGACTATTCCCTATTCATTTACATCATTCCACAATGAGGAAGAATACATTGCTGATACATCCACCCACAGAATTAGAAATTCTCGAATTTGGAAATATCAGGAATAAAAATGTAGTAGAAAATCAATTAAATCGTTTTCATATTTTATATTGTAGTTTTCGAGAAACTATGACATAAATTTTTCGATGGAATTTTTTTACCAATCGATGAATGATCGAGATGGAAAATGATCGGTTGAATGGATGAAACATAGAATTTTATCAATTAATTGATCGATCAATCGATCGATCTATCAATGTTCTTCATTATATATCTCAAAATCCTCATTGAACTGAGCTTGAGACTTTGATTTTGATGATCTGATCTTTTGTTCTTCCAGTTCAGGTTTGATTTTATTCTTGATTTTTTTTTGTTTTTCAAATATTTTTTAGAGACACAGATTTCCTTCTCCCTTAATTGAATTATTTCACTTAGCTTCGAAATGGCTTCTCCAAATTGCTCCTTTTTTCATTTTGAATCAACCCTTGGTTGGATGTCAGTATAGAGTGCCTTGAAAATCACCTTATTGGTATTACTTAATTCCATATCAAGCTGGGATGGCATCAGGAACGATTCATTAAGTTTGAATGTGGTTTAATTTCTTTACAATGAATTCGACATTTTCAGAAATGCTGGGTTACAAATTAGATAGATTTGTTACTTACTGAATTACTAGTGGATCTTCCACTACATCAAACGAGTTTCCCAAGTACTTGACATGATAAAATACAACACTTGAAAAAAGGTTTCCATTATTGAGTGCCTTAATTAATGACAAAGGGCGAGAAAGAAAGCAAATTTGATAAGGTGTTCTTTGAACAAAACCACATGTTCAAGGGTGAGCACTTGGCATATTCTTGGAAAAGCGTTGGGAGCAACTTTCTGTCATTGAGCTCAGAAAGGATTATAAGAAATTCATATTTATTTTCAAATGCCACATGGGAGATTGGCTTGGATTGATTAGATGGATTTTAATATCTGATCATGATGATGGTTGGTTTCTGCGCAGTATTTTTCAACCGTTTTAGAAACTTCTGAACTATAACTTTCTTCATGAGTATCCATCCAAAACTGAATGGAAACATGAGCACCCACTATGAGAGAACTAACAAACTCCATTCCTTTGAGTTTAAACTGGTAGACAGAGAAAATAACCATGACTATCAATAAGCATACAGATAATGTAATGGCCAACAGCTTGACGAGGTTATCTATTGTGCACTCATACATTGCATGCATCATATTGTAATTCTTATTGCTCAACTTTTCCTCTGCTGTTACAAGCATTTTTATACTGATTTTATGAAAAAAGTAACCCTCAACGATAATCATTAGTAAGGGGATTACCAGAGGGTTAACTAGTTCCAATGAGTACAAAATATATGAATCCTCACATATTTCTCTAATTACAATTACAATGAAAAATCCAGATAAGGTGGAAGTGATTTGCGATTGGCGGATAAAGTCTTTAAAGACATTTAAAAAAGGATTTTCTTGATGATTATATGAATTCCATTCTGAATAAATTAGCCAACTAAAACAAGAAGCAATAATGATCACAATGGAGGAAGAGAAATCAATTCAATAGACTAATTTTTCACCAATCATATTTTCACTGTACCCGTAAAATTTTTTTGTTCTGGTGATCATGTAAATAACAATTGCAATCAAAAAAATAGCACCCATCATACACCTACATAAAAAATAAATTACTTCACTCCACTCTGTTAAACGCTCATTGGATGTGTAGTCCAAAATCAAACTCACCACAAGCTTTGCTAATACTATTCCACAAATGATGGGGATAATGGTTTCTGGAAAAAAATCTTCCATAAAAACAAACCATCCAACACAAAAACAGCCCACCCACAAAAACATGTTTTTTCCTGTGAAAGTGTTTTCGTTCAACTTGCTCACAAAAGGGATTTTCTGGCGTAGCGTTCTTGATATTAAAAACAAGACAACAACGGAAAAAGTGGAAAAGGAAGAGGTAGGTTTTTCATCTTGTTCTGTGGAAGAGGTAGTGGTTCTTTCTATTAAATTTGTTTCGTCTTGAGCCGCATCATCCTCACCATCATCCTCACCATGTTCATGTGTTTGTTGGACCTGTTGTTCATCTAGTTCAATGTCATCATTGTTTGTTGAAGGCGGCGTGGACTTCTCCCTCTGTAGGGGTTTTTTCTTGGTTTGTGGTTCTGGATTGGTATTTTTCTGAGTTTGTTTAGTTGTACCATAAATTTTCTTATTACAACATCCCATATAAATTGTTATTAAAACGGAAATGGAAAATTGAATCAAAATGATAATCGAGTAGGGGATGTAATTGAGCTGTTTAATGGTTGGATGTTCAATACTTTGCTCCTTCACTAAAAAGCATTCAAATCTTCTGTTGGAAATGGCATAGCAAATGAACAGTTCAGCCAAGGAAGTATCGAAACATCCTTTCACTTGTTGAATGACATCCAAATAATTTGATGTTCCACTCAAATTCATGTTAATCTTCTGATCAAAGTAGGATATATCAAAGAATGACAAAAAGACAGTGTGTTTTCTGACATGTAACATTTGGAGATTATCAACAATATTGAACAAGTATGTTTTGTTGCTCTTATTCTCTTGAACTGTTAGCTTCCCATACGTGTTCTTTTCATATCGCCAATTCTGAAGAGTGCAACCGCTGCTTTCCTGTGCCATAAAGATGACGATGAAAACAGTGAGCAATAGTTTTCCAAACATTTTTTTTTTAATGTGCAGTTTTTACAATTACAATTTATTTAACCAAACAAGCATGTGAGCTCTATATAAAGAAAGTTTACAAATACTATTTTTCAATTTTGTTCCTCACTCGGTGTAATAATATTTTAAAGAGTAGTGAACTCAGCAATTGCTGGTTGTTTGTATTCTCTTGGTGGCGGAAAGCACTTTGCATTACATCCACCTACTGAAATAGGTTTCGATGAAGATTTGAGTGCTACTCAATGGGAATTAGTTAAGTTACTTAACAGAAGAGAAGGTGTTATTGTATCGAGTATTAAGGATATTGAAGTTTTGAGTGCAATGTTACCAATGCATATTTCAAACGAGTCAGCCAAACTCAAGATTCGTTTGATGAATATTGACTATTTGACAATAAGCTGATTGATTTGCTTGAAAAGTTCCAAGATTAATTTGAAATATTCTGATATTCATTCAATGTTAAATCCAAGAAAAAGCAAAATCAACAAGCTCATCATTGATAAGTGTAATGCTATTGAATTTAAAGAAAAAGCAAGAGTTTGGGATAGAACATCTGCTAGAGAAATAGTGAAATGTTTCAAATCCCTTACCATCATTGACACCAATGACATGGTCGAGTTCTGTAAAAAGTGCAAAATCAATGGCTTGGAAAAATTACATATCATTGATCAACAAAATTTAACAAGTGTCAATCCCAATAACTATTCAAATTTGACAGATTTTGGTATTAACAAATTTTCATTCTACAAAAATCAAAGACCTCTAAAGAAACTCTTTCTCAACAGAATTGACGAGTTGGAGCTTTTTGAAGAATCGTCCAGTTTGTGCTCTTCCATCACTGTAAAATATCCACCATGGACAATTAGAGATACATCCAATCTGAAAGTTTCTGATTTGACCATTCTAAATGAGGAATGTAGTTTATCCTTAGATGAAATTATGAGAAAAATATCGGTTTTTGAACATGTTGTCATTCCAGAAACATTCATTAGATTAAACACTGGAACTTTGAGTGAAATCGCCAATCCAAAGCTTAGAAGAATCACAATTATGACCACACGTCAAAATAGAATTATTGTAAAGATTTTGAGAGCAAGATTAGAATGCATGTTTCCGAATGCATGTATTTTCATTAAGGAAATGAAAGAAAAAATTATTAATGAGCCATCTAAACAATTTGGTACCTTTAAATGGGAAGATGAGAAACTTGGAATAATATTCGAAAGATTATTAAGAAGAATTGATTCCGTTTCTAATCAATGCATTTATTTGAGAGAAGAAGCTTCCAAAACATTTATTCAACAAATTAACGAATCAATGAAGAAACTTGGTCAGTTGTTTGAAGACAGAAATAGTACTGATAGAAATGTAGCTAAAGAATTAATGATATTCGAAACTGAGACCTACATCCTTGAAGGTTTGAAAGCCAACATTGAATTTGCATTACAAAATGTCAAACATGCCATTGAAATCTACCAAGAACTCATTGGAAAAGACGAAACCATATCAAGAGTCATTTCCCAATACCAAGAAACTCTAAACTCTTCTGTCAGCGGTCAATTCCTCAATCAAAATCTCAAACTTTTGGAAGAAAGCTTTGATACAATGAAGAACCACTTTGAAATGAAAGGTTTCAGCCACAAATTGCTCTTCAAGAATTTGTGGCAAGCAGATGACGTTGTCGAGTTCTACAGAGATGAAGATTTTGATATTGAAGATGAAGAAGAATTGATTCTCGATGAGGAGGATAATATCATATTTGATCAGGAGGAGCTTTCTGATTTTAATGATGAAGAATATAAAGTTGTAATACTTTTCAATTTTTCATTTCTTTGTGTTCTGTGGTGTAAAAATCATTCAATTTTGAATTTGAAGCATTAAAAAAAATAGCTCTTCAACTTGTGTGCACACAATTATTCACAATTTCGGAGGAGTTTGCAGTACTTTTTGAAAATCACAACATGATCAACAACAATAGAAAAGAAAAGATTGATCATCTATTACGAAATTATGACAATATTCGAAATATTAGTATCATTGCTCATGTGGATCATGGTAAATCAACCCTAACTCGGAAATTGATTGAAGAAAATAAGTTTGCAGATGATTTGGAAGCAAATCATGATGAAATTGAGAATAATTTATCAAATGATTATAGTTTGATTTATGAAAATCCAACCAAAAAAGATGATCTTCATTTGGTCAACTTGATTGATTGTCCTGCTTTTATGAATTATCAAACGGTCAGTGCAATGAATATTAGTGATGGAACTATCATTGTTGTAGATGCAGTTGAGGGTCATAGTCCAACACAAACATTGGTTAGACAAGTTGCACAAGAAAGAGTAAAACCTATTCTTTTCATTAACAAGATTGACCGTCTCATTAATGAGTTACAATTGACTGAGGAGGAAAGCTATCGAATTATTGTTAGAATTATAGAGTCTGTTAATGTCACTCTTTCTGCATATTCCAATGAAGAATCGAATAGTTATCTTCTTGATCCAGTTGATTGTAATGTTGTGTTTGGTTCTGCTAGGATGGGTTGGGCTTTCAATCTCAATAACTTTGCTCAATTCTACAGTTCAAAATTTAACATTTCAAGAGAAAAGTTAATCAAAAAGTTGTGGGGAGATTATTACTATGACAGGTCAATTAAAAAGTTCACAAGACAACC
Source organism: Naegleria gruberi (assembly GCF_000004985.1). NCBI lineage: Eukaryota > Heterolobosea > Eutetramitea > Acrasida > Naegleriidae > Naegleria > Naegleria gruberi. The sequence continues at coordinate 65,821 of NW_003163322.1, read as the reverse complement.
CTATTCGTCCACAACAGGTCAACAATTGAACCATACTTTCTCTGAATTTATATTGGCACCAATTTTTAAGATTTTCAATCTTGCTCGAGCCCACATTCCCTCTGATCAAGGCATGTTATCAGTTGGATTTGAACAAACTCTAGATACACTATTAATCCACCTTTCTCGAGAGGAAAAGAAAGGAAATTCGAAACAGCTCATCGAGGTCATTATGAAAAAGTTTCTTCCTCTTCGGAAATCACTCATTCAAATGATTATTGATCATTTGCCTTCTCCCAAGGAAGCTCAAAAAACCAAATATGATATTCTCTACACTGGTGAAGACTTGACAGATCCGTATGCAACTGGAATCAAGGAATGTGATCCATATGGACCATTGGTTGTGTATGTGAGTAAGATGTTACCACCAAAATGCACATACAGTGGTGATTCAATTGCTTTGGCTCGTGTCTTTTCAGGTTCTTTCTCTCAATCGACAACAATTAGAATATTGGGCCCCAACTTTAAAACCAAGAAGGATGTTTTTCATACAAGTGCTGCAAGATTATTATTGCTATCTGGTACAAACATTGAGTGTATTGATAGAGCGTATTGTGGCTCAATAATTGGTATTGTTGGTTTGGATAAGTATTTTATCAAATCGTGCACATTCACAGAAGAAGGTGGAGTTGCATGTATGCCAATTAAGGGTATAAGACAATATATGAGTCCTATTGTTTCGATGAGTGTTGAGCCAACCAACCCTTCAGATTTGCCAAATTTTGTTGAGCGTTTGAAACAACTCATACAGAGCAATGTTAATTTATCATGCAAGTTCAATGATTCAGGACAATGTGTTCTAGGTGCAGAAAGTGAATACCATTTAGAAACGTGTCATTTGCAAGAATTCACAAAGGATATTCAGATCAAAAAATCACCGTATTTCGTTAATTTTCATGAAACTGTTTCTAGTTATCCTAGTGAAGAAATGCTAATGAGGAAAAGTCCCAACAAACACAACCGTCTATACATGCAAGCGGAACCTATTAGTGAAGACTTGATAGAATTAATAAGTGGAGATCAATTTCCAATGGATGAACAAGAAAAGATAGCTGAAATTATGGAAAATGATTTTGGATGGGACAAGACTATTTCAAAGAATATATGGAGTTTCGGCCCAGATACACACTCTAGAACCAACATACTCGTCAATGCATCCAAATCAACTAGCTATCTTAATGAAATTCAGCAATATGTAACGATAGGTTTTCAAATAAGTACTGCTTCGGGTGGTTTGTGTGATGAGGTCATGAGAGGTGTTCTTTTCAAATTACATGATTGTCATTTGCACGCCGATTCCATTCACAGAGGAGCAGGTCAATTGGTTGGAGTTAGCGCTAAACTCATGCTCGCTAGTCAACTGAGAGCTGAACCAAAATTAGTAGAACCAATGTATCATTTTGAGGTTCAATCCAATGAATCATTCACAAGTTCAGTTTACAGAGATATTTTTAACAGAAGAGGTAATATAATTAACACAACAATAATTAATCCATCTCCCCTTGTGGTCATTTCTGGTTACCTCCCTGTGATTGAAAGTTTTGGATGGGACGAGAAACTGAGAGAAGAATCTCAAAATCAAACATTTTCTCAATTTAGATTCAGTCATTGGCAAGTTATGCAAGATGATGTTTACAATCCTCAATCTAAAGCAAACCAACTCATCAAAGATGTTAGAATAAGAAAGGGCTTGAAGGAAGAAATTCCTCTCTACACTGATTATTGTGATAAATTGTAATTGAATAGTAATAAAACTGCAACTTGGACATTATTCGAAAGATACCATTTAATCAATGATTATTTGAAGCCCAAAATGATTAACCTTTAATAGTCCTCAATCAATCGATGCAAAACATCTCTAATATTACTATTATCACGTTCTTCATCATCTACTTCAATCTCGTCCACTTCTGCTTCTGTCTGGTGCATTTCAATTCCTGATTTAGAACATTCATAAATCATATCATTTTCAAAATCTTCACATTCATCATGTTCACATTCAGCAATTTGACTCACTTGACAAAATTCTTGTAATTCATCAAATAATTTTTGAGCAATTGGATTTGAATCTACTGAATTGGTGTCAAGCTTTTCTTTATGAACAGCCCTTCTTACAATCGAGAAAATCTTTTCATTCTTGTGTGAAACTTGAAGGTTTACAAAAGTCCATTTTCCATGATATTCGTCAGTGTTAAATTTTTCACAGCCATGAACTTCATCTAGAATAGTATAGAAATAATCTTCATTGTGACCCTCAGTATTGACTTTCAAACTTTCATAATCTGTTTTCTTTTCAAATGATTGTTTTTCAATAGCCTCCAAAAGATTAGTCCACTTTCTTTCAACCTTACTTTCGAATGGTCTAATACGAGTATAAAATCCATCAGCACAATGAACCTTCGATCTCATGACCTTCATTTCAGCCTCTGCACTGAATGAAACCTTAAATTTCAGCATGAATTCATCAGTATTTCCTCCAGGTGAACGACTATAGAATAAAATTTCTCACACGTTAATTTCAAACTAAACCTACAAGAATGTCTTGTAATAAATCAATAAATCCAATCCTCCTTTTAATACCTCATCGTGTGCCCATCTCGGAACCTTCCATCCCATTCCTTGTGCTCTCATCAGAGACAATCGTGGATCCACTTCCAAACCTCTGAAAAAGGAAATTTTATCATTCGCTCTTTCCATAATTAATTCACACTGTTTCTTGATGGATTTGTTACATAGTGAGAGATTGTTAAAAGTTCTTGATGTGTCCACAAAGGAAATTATCACTCCCATCTCATCTGTTGAAACAATCACTGAAGAATCGAGCTTTTGGCGTTTTGACATTTTTTTTAATTGGTTCTTTCGGTCAATAGGGGAATATTACAATCAAAAACATGTTCAAATACATGTATCAACAAATCATGATGACATATTCATTTGTTGTACTGAGTCTTTTTAAATTCAATCCAATCTTGTTCCAAGAAATCAAATGGTCTTTCTTTGATTTTAACCACATACTTTCCCTCTAAAAGTTTTGCTGATTCCACAAGAGGATGCTCTTTCAATAACTTTCCAATCAATTCACGAAGCACACCAGAGGTTCCATTCTCATTCACATGATTTCCTTTACCAGTTATTATACTGAACTCTCTGTCTCTGTATTCATATCGTTCTTGAATGAGTTCGAGTACTCTTGTTTTTGCCTCCTCGACTGACATTTTGTGGAGATCAATAGTTTTCTTTCTATTGTTTTCAAAGCAATAGTAAACTCTATTTTCTGTTGTCTCAATAATTGTGGCACTTGGGTAGATGTTAAATGCATTGTAGTAATTTACAATACCTCTCTTGACTGTAAAATCACTGTCAAATGAAAAGACAAACACAACGTAGGGTTGATGGGTATTTTCCAACTTGTTATTGATATATTTCTCAACATCTTGAGAAAAACTTTCCGAGTTGGCTAGTGAGCTTTCCACTTTATATGGAAAAACACGAATCATATCCTTGAAACCATGTTTACCATTTAATAAATGATCCCTTGTCAATCCAACTCTAGCAATCAAATTATAAAATGTTGATGGGCAAATATTTTCTTCACTCATTTCTCCTTTAAAGAAATGAAAATCTAATTTTCTTGCTTCCATTTCTTTCATGGTGTAATTTGATAATTTAATGTACGAGGTCAAGAAATTGTTTCGTCCAGTACCAAACGCAAAGGGATAACGTAACTGCTTGAAATACTCTTCATTCCATTCACAGTATTTGGTAATAGCACTGTCGTCCTCCTCTGTGTAAGATTCACATTTCGAACTTTTAAGGTTAAACTCAATTTCTCTTTCAATTATTGAACTATCCTTGCAAGTTTCATCAATTAAATAATCCAAATAGGGCCAAATTTGTTTCCAATTATAATTCAATTTGATTTTCTTAGCTTTAGCTTTCAAACCAACCAATTTGTCTATTCTTGCTCCAATCTCTGCCACTTTCTTCGAATTGTTAATCCGTTGATTAACATTCAAAGCATAACACAAACACTCAATCGACGGATTCAATACCAAATTCATAACTTGTGCAGCCTTCTCCAAATTTCCATTCTTTATCAATTCTTGAACATTTTCAAAAGAATATTCTGGAATATATTCATAAGAAAATAATGATCGATCTATCTTGGGAAGAGAATATGCAACACTATCTTGTCTCCCATCTTTCTTTACCGAATCCTTCTTTAATTTTTGATCTTTTTCAGACAAAGTTTCTTGTTTGTTCTCTGAAATTGATTTTTGATCTCTTTGTGCAGATTTTGGTCTTTCAGATTGTGATGATTTGCTTTCTTGTTTGTTTTGACTTGTTTTTTGATGATCAATTTGTGCAGATTTTGGTCTTTTTTCTTGTTTTGTTTTTTCCTGTTTCTGATTATTATTATTGCTAGTATTACCACCATTGCCCTTAGGCTTTTTTATTATTTGCTTTTTCATGATCTTTTGATGGTTGTGGAGTAGAGGCAGCATCGGAAGGTGTTGATGATGGTTTGTTTTTGTTTACTTTTTGATTGTTATTATTATTATTGTTATATTAGAATTGGATTTATTGTTGGATCGTGGTTGTAATTCCAATGATGCTGGCTCTGAATTATTGTTAGAATTCTTCTTCTTATTCTTTTGGTGTGTTTCTGTTGTTGGTTGACTTGAAATCATTTTTTAATTTTTAAAAAAATGAAAAAAGCATTTGGTGTGTATGGTGTTTTGGCAATTTTGCTCATCGTTTCGATCGTTTCATGTGTTGGTTATTTGCTATTTACGATTTGTAGTTCGATTTTCAAAAAGTGAAATCTTAAAATCGAAAACAAAAAGACTACAGCACCACAGGTTCCCAAGTTGTCTCCAACCTCAGTACTGATGTGGCTCGACGATGCTTAACTTCTCAAATCGGACGGGATGAGGTGCATTCATCGTGATATGGCCGTAGCCGACAATAATCCCAAAATGTGAAATATTAATCAAATATTTAATTGAACACTTGGAAGAATTCGGTAAATAAATGAAGGCTCAAAATTATACTTTAGTGTTTTGTTTATTCATTGCCTCATTTTCCATTCCAATCAGACTAAACTCCATGTAATCTTCGTTTTCTAATTTTTAGTTTGAGAGAAATAATGCATCTCTTAATTCCTTTGTAAACTTCTGAAAAAATCACGAGTAATAATCCTGCAAATAATACAAATACCCAATCTATTGGGTTGTTAAGTGGAACTTGGTGAAAAATATTAGAATTTACCCAAGGAATATATAATGTTGCAATGGTTGAAACCAATCCTAAAAAGACAAATAAATGTAACACCCAACACTCATAGAAACCATCCTCAAAGAATGGCTTCCTCAAATGTCTACATGTGTATGCATGGAGTAGCAACAGGCAAGTGGCTGTAACGAAGGTAAGTGATTGAGCCTCAATCAAAGGTCTTCCCCAAACCATTGTTGCCAATAAAAAGTTAGCCATTCCAAGCATTCCCATAACTATCCCATAGGCTAGAATATCAGATATGGTTTCGAATGTGAACATACCACTATTGAATCCAGGAGCCATTATATCATTTCTTACCTTTTCTTTTCCCAATCCAAATGATGGTCCTGTTCCAGTAACCAAGTTAAGCCATAGAATTTGAATGGAATTGAGAGGAACCTGCAATCCAGACAAGGCAGTAACTACCAATAATATAGTTTGTGATACGTTACCAGATAACAAGTGGATTGTAAACTTTCTGATAGATTCAAACATGTGTCTTCCTTCTTTAATTGCAATAACTATAGTTGAAAAGTCATCGTCAGTTAGAACGATATCAGCCACTTCCTTGGTCACATCACTACCTGTAATTCCCATTGCAATTCCAACATCAGCTGCCTTAATAGAGGAACAATCATTCACACCATCACCTGTCATGGCTACATATTTCTTCCTGGCGTGGAGAGCTTCAATCATTCTTTCCTTAGTGCCTGGTGTACATCTCGAAATTACTCTGGGTAAATCTGGTAATAATCTCAGTTCGTGATCTGACATACTATCAAATGTACTTGCGTTCATGACAAGATCTTCGTCATCGGCTTCAATGACTCCACATTCGTGTGCTATTGCTTTGGCTGTTATTTTGTGATCACCAGTTATTACTCTCACAGTCAAATTAGCATGTTGACAAAGTTTGATTGCCTCATGTACACCACCTCGAGGTGGATCTTGAATTCCAACCAAACCTACAAAGGTCAATTGGCGTTCTGCATCTTCTCTTTGAGTAATTGTTTCGAAACTTGCATTTTGACGAAAAGCAAGAGAAAGAACTCTCAACCCCTTCATAGCCATTCCCTCTGCTTGGTATTTAATCTTTTCTGCATCCTGTTCAGATATTTCCGATAATATGGAAATGTTATCACTATTTGAGCACATGTAACTGCAGAGTGGTAATGTTTGCTCTAGAGCACCCTTAGTTAATATAAATTCATGACCATTCTTCTTGTAAAGAACTGTCATTCTTTTCAGGGTGCTGTCGAATGGGAATTCTTCATGAAATGTGAATGAGCTGTCTTGAATTAGCTTTTCCTTAGAGAGTCCATAACATGTCGAAAGAGATAGGAGAGCTATTTCTGTTGGATCACCAACAAATTCTTCTTCTGTAGCTTTCTTATTTTGATTTGGATTGGGTTTCTCTTGATTCTCCTTCTCATTTGTCTTGACTATATTTGCACCATTACACAAGGAGGAAATGGTGAGGAAAATGGTTAGTAATTGATTTGAGTCGATATTTACCACTACTCCTCTATCATTGATCAATTCAGTAACTGATCTTTGAGGTTCATGATTGGCAGATGGTGGGGAGACAGTTTTCACAACACTCAACTCTGATTCATCGCTCAAATACACTTCTCGAACACTCATCTTTCCCTCAGTGAGTGTTCCTGTTTTGTCAGTACAAATATCTGTAATATTACCCAGTGACTCAATAGCATCGAGTCTTCTAACGATAGCATTGTTCTTGGCCATCTTTAAAACTCCCATTGTCATTGTCAATGTAAGAACAGGAGCCAATCCTTCAGGAATTACTGCAACAGCTGTTGAAACACCAATCTTCAATCCATCTGGAATGATTGGAATTGTTCCATGAATATAAACACCCAATAAAACCAGTCCAGTACAAATTAATCCAGCAAATACCAACACGATACCTAGTAAACCCATTCTCTTTTGTAATCTTGATCCACTAGGAGCAAAAAATTTCACAATAGCATTCTTGAACTTGCTGTCATTGGACTTATTAAGAGATTGAGCAATAGCACCCAATTCTGTATTCATTCCAGTGCAAGTAACAATTGCTTTTCCTTTACCTTTTGTAATCACTGTGCCTCCAAAAACCATATTAAATCTATCACCCAATACATTGTAATCCTTCTTTCTTCGTGCAAAAGAGAATCTACTGGTGGTAGTATTCGATTGATTTGTTAATGTTGAAGGTCTAACATCAAATGATTGGGATCCGACAGGAAGTGGTTTAGGAACAATGGTTTGTGGATTTTTCTTAATAGGTTCTGACTCTCCTGTCAGAATAGATTCTAGACATGATAATTGTGCTGAATAGACAACTCTGCAATCAGCAGGAATGTGATCTCCCTCATTAAGCTCTATTAAATCTCCAACAGCTAGAAATTTTGATTTGATTTCTACAACTCTTCCATCTCTAATGACTGTGGAAGTTGTTTCCTGAAGTGATTTCAATTTTTGCATGGAATTCTCAGATCTAAACTCTTGAACAAAACCAATTACAACATTTACAAGAATAATAAAACCAATAACAGCTCCATCAATCCACTCTTGAACTGCAAATGCAATAACTAACGCAGCAAGCAGAACAATATTCATAAAACCAAAAGTATGTCTCAATAGAATTTTCCAAATCTTTACACCTCCTGTTTTTTTCAATTCATTCAAACCAAGTTTGTCTAGTCTTTGTTTAGCCTCATCTTCAGTCAATCCACGTTCAATGTTAGTTTTCAATTGACTGGCAACTTGATCAATCGAAAGTAAATGGGCATCTTTCAATTGACTTATTTCTCTGTCCTCCTGATGGATATCAATATTTACAAAATCAGAAGCGCCTGAACTAGCAGCGAATTGATTGGTTGATGTGTAATTACAACTAATATTTCCCTTTGACTGACGATTGTTAAAATCATTTTGATCAGAAACTGTAATACTCATTAAATGTTTTGATTTTTTTCTCTATTTGGGTTGTCATAGGCATGGTTTATCCAACTCTTTTGAAACTGAGTATACTTCTATAAATGTATAATTTCCAAAAGAATTTTATGCTTGAGTTGTTGGTATTTAACTCCTCTTAAGTTGAATTATCATCATCAGCAACATGATTAAAAATCAAAATTGAAATTAATATTTAAAAAGCTTTTTCCAATAAACAAGTCATGCGATTCTCGTTCCTTGATGAATTGATTGTGGCACAAACTATTATTAACTTTTGACCAAATTGAATTTGAAGCAATCTTGTTCTGATGGTGAATTATTAATAATTTAATAGTTGAAGGCTTCGTGATAATAATAAATTTTTGATCCCGCCTTTTCTTTGAGTTTGTTCTCTCTTGTTGTTCCTTTCATTAGCCTTTTTGTTTGCCTTTATCTTGTTCAGCTCGAGTTTTATTGTGTGAGTGAGCATCCGTCAATTCCTTTACAAACAACAAAAAAATATTTTGTTCGTCGTCTTTAAATACGCTCTCTATTACATTTAGGACTTTTTGATAGTATTTTGAGAAACTCTCTACTGTCCTTTTGATCTGACTTGCTTCTGTTTTTAAAAACAACATCAACACTTAACAACAACAACACTTTCGTAGTAAACAACAACAACAACACTACATTTTTCATAACAATAATAATAATACATTTAGTAATTTAAAATATAAATAATATACAAAACTATAAAACACTATGAGTGATTATTCAAGCGACGAAGATACAACTTGTCCAATTTGCTGCGAAGACTTGGACATTACAGACAAACATTTCCAACCTTGTCCGTGTGGATTTAAAATCTGCTCTTGGTGTTGGAACAAGATCGACAATACAAGCAAACGTTGCCCAAATTGTAGAAGAGAATACGAGAAATCAAACATTGAATTTACTCCTCCAGATCCAGAATTAATTCAACAAGAAAAGAAGCAAAAGGAGAAGAAGAAAAAACCACACATTAACAGAAAACAACTCGCAAATGTTAGGGTTATACAGCGTAATTTGGTCTATGTGGTTGGACTAACTCTGGTTGTTGCTAAACATGATTGGTTAAAACATCAAGACAATTTCGGAAAGTATGGTAAAATCAAAAAAGTAGTAATCAACAAGAGTAATTTACATAATTCAACACATATTGCTTCTAATAGAACTCCTACAGTGAGTGCATATATTACCTATGTTAGAAAGGAGGATGCCTATAAAGCTATTAGGGCTGTTGACAAAACTTACTTGGACGCTAAACAATTACGAGCATCTTTTGGTACAACAAAATATTGTGCATACTTTTTAAAGGGTATTCCTTGTACGAATCCTGACTGTATGTATCTACACGAATATGGGAACGATGAAGATACTTTTAATAAGGATGAAATTGTTCTGAGGAATGGTTTGCCAGTTCCACACAATTTAGAGAAAATGTCTCAGTTTTATCCACCTGATGATGATTCACAACCGATAGATAAACATTTCTGGAAGTATCAAAACTCTAACAAGGAGCCTGAGGGTGATGAATCTAATGAGGATGATGATTTGTCTGCTGGGGGAGCAAATAGCCGTTCTAATCCACTTCGTCATTATGATATCATGGACGACGACGATGATAATCTATTAGAAGAGGACTTACAAGATGATGACTATGCTGATGACTCCATAGGAAATACAAGACCAAGAACAAGTTCTTCCAGTAGGAGCAGACATGAATATGATCATCATAGCATTGATGATTATTATTATGGAGGTGATGATGATGGTGAAGAAGAGGAAGAAGATGATGAAGTACAAACAGAATATGCTGATTTAACAACAAAAGTGTTAGATAATAGCAAAGAATCGATACTTCCTAAAACAGCAAGATGGGGACAACCTACTACTCCTATTGTAACTCCAGCTGTTACTTCTCCAATAATACCTGTAAATTTACCAACAAATATTACAAAGAGTAAGAAGAAGAATAAGATTAAAAACAAGAATAAGAATAAGAACAAGAACAAGAAATCAAAACAAAAAGAAACAGAAGCAACTGAGGCTTCCACAGAAACAACAGAAGCTTCAACTACAACAATAACAACTAATGATACTAATAATACAGAAGCTAACTCTTGCAGTAGTGGAAGATCTAGCACTGATCCAAGTGGTGAAGATTTAATATCAGAAAACCAAGAAAAGGTTGCAATCAGTGTTATTGATAATATAAATATCAATGAAGAGAGTACATTAGACCAAGTTGAATCTCAAATTTTAGAAACACATCCAACTTTGGAAATGCTTGGTCTTGAATCTGGACAACAACCTATTTCGAGTGATAGATCTGCTTTACTTGCATTGGTTGACTCGAAACCAACAACAAATGGATTTAATGGTTTTGGAATGGATCAAACACAACAAGGAACACAAAATTCATTCACTGCTCCACAAAATTATCAACAAGTGCAAAACCAATATTATGGATATCCACAACAAGTTCAGCAGCTGTTTGCTACCTTCCAATATGATCCTTACTACCAATATTATGGAGATGCTTGGTCAAATGGTAATCAAAACGTTGATACAAAGAGAACATCATCTAGATTCTTTGGAGGCAATCCATCTTCTGATGCACCACCTCAACAACAACAACAACCATCTCAACAATCTCAACCTCAACAAATGCCACATCACTACCCTTATGGAGGACATGGTATGGATTGGAATATGCAATCAGTACCTTATTTATCTGGATCAGGATCTGGTCAACAAACAAGTAGATTCTTTGGAGGTTCATCTAATGGACAAGGTAACGAACAAATGTTTAATAATGCTGATCTTCAAAACAGCTTTAGAGCTTTACTCCCTAATGTAAATATTACATTTGCCAAAAACGAAGGACAACAAAATAATGTTGATTGGGGAATGAACGCAACTGAAACTGAACCAAACCACCAACAAAAACAAGTAGATCCTTATGGTGTGAATCAACAACAACAACAAGCATATTCTGGTTTCTTTACTCAACAAAATAGATATCCACAACAAACACAAAATTCATGGAGTTGGAAATAAAGTTCTCGAAATTATTGTACAATTAATCTTATTGAATATTGTTATTTTTGTACAATATTATTTGAATTACCCTTGTAAGGCTAAAATAATAGCTATATTGATTTATGTCAGTATACATTTCATTAACCGCGCTAATTAATAACGGTCGTAGGTATATTTAAAAAATCAAAACAAAAAAATGGCATCTAAGGCATCTTCTGGTGGCAGACCTGATGGAGGAGTTAGTTTTCTCAGTAGGCATTGGAAAGAAGCAATAGAAAAGGAGTCAAGTATGTTATTTTGATATCATCAAATCATCATCATGATCTAACAAACTTTTAGCAATAAGGAAACAATGGAATCAAAAATACTATCCAGAAAAAGTACAAGAAGAAAAGGAAAAACTTCATCAATCTATAAAAGCAGCTGCGGAAAAGGAAAAGATAAAAAATACTATTGCAAATCACCCTCAAAGAAAATTAATTTATGAGGGAGTATCAAAAGAAGGAGGAGGTAGAATGAGTTACCTGAAATCAAGAAAAGAGGAATCCCCAACCAAGAAATATAACTTTCCAGTTTCTTCTAGCCAAACCATTGGATGGTTGGTTGAGAAAAACTTTTTAGAAGGAAAAAGATCAAGCGATGCCCAACTGACAACAGGAAAAAAGGCTCAAACTAAAACATTTTATAGAAGAGATGGAGTGGGTTTCACGGATTAAACATGATCATATAACAACTATATCTAAATCGAAATGACATTATATTGTAAATAAATTATTTGCCAATGCAAAATTCTTTGAAAACCACATCTAGAATCTGTTCGAAATCAACATCTCCTGTCACTTCACAAAGACTTTTGTGAGCTTGTCGAATATGTTCAGCTGCCAACTCAATTTGCTTATTATCCTCAAGTGCCTTATTGAGGAATAAAAGAGTTTTGGTGAAGGAAATTCTGTGCCTTTCTCTGGTAATTAAAAGAGCATGTTCAGCTTGTTGAGATCCAACATCCTTAGTGAAGAATTGTTCATCATTTCCAGTAAATATATTTTCCACTGTTGTTCCAATACGTTCTATCAGTTTATCGACTCCTTCTTTTGTAATGCAAGAGACTGCAAATGTTGGAATATCTTTTCCACTTGCTGTATTAATAGGTCCAATGAAATCTACATTGTCACGTGAATCAATCTTGTTAAAGATGGCGAATATTTTCTTTTGTTCCAATATTTGATGATTGTTTTCAGAGAGCCGTTCAAGGCAGGAGTCTAACATTTGATTGGCAGATGCAAGACTATCGGATGAATCAATGACAATCAAAATAATATCGGCTTCCTTAGCTTTTTGAATAGCTCTTTTCATTCCTTCAATTTCTATCAAGTAGTGTTTACCTAGTTCTGTTTCAGATGAAATATCATTCTTTTGATCTCTTAAACCTGCAGTATCAGCAACTGTGACAGGCCAACCTTTAAGATTGAGTTGAACTTCCACAACATCTCTTGTTGTGCCTGCTTGGTCGCTAACAATAGCAATATCCTTTTCGGCCAAAATATTTAACAAGGAAGACTTTCCGGCATTTGGAGCACCCAAGAGGGCACAACGAATTCCATTTCCTTCTCTTAATCTTTCACCAAGTCTATTCTTTGAAATTTCCAAATAGTATTCTAATTCTGATGCCAACTTTTTAACTGAAGGCATAATTCGCTCTCTATATACAACCGACTCTTCCAATCCGTTATCGTCTCCAAAATCAATAAATGCTGTTACATGTGCTACACAATGAAGCATTTCTCTTTTCCAGTTCGTCACAATATGGCTTAATTCACCATTAATTTGTTTCAGAGCTTGGATTCTTTGATGCTCTGTTTGTGCATGTAAAAGATCACTTAAACCTTCCACTTCTGTTAAATCCATTTTCCTATTTAAAAATGCTCGTTTGGTAAATTCTCCTGGGTCAGCAGGTCTATATCCAACAATTTCACTTCCCAAAGCTTTCATTAATTGACTAACAACAGCCTTACTTCCGTGACAATGAATTTCAATTATATCCTCTCCAGAAAAACTATTTGGCCCTTTAAAATACAATAGTAGCACCTTATCTATTGGAATATTGATATTGTTTGGATCGTGAAGGGAACAATAATAGGCCTTTCTGGATTCAATTTTTTCTGGATTTAATTTTGTCATTTTAGTGACAACATTCATTGCTTTGGCTCCACTCACTCTAATCACAGAAACAGCACAACTCGATGTAAATCCACTCGCCATTGCATAAATCGTATCATTATGAATATTATTTAAATTTTCCTCTTCCTCCTTCTTTTCAATCTTGTTAATTCCCTTTCTAATATTTCCAATATTAAAACTAGTTTTAAATTTTGGTGCCCTGATACCTCCTCCTACAAGACTTTGATAATTTCTTATATTATAATTATTAATAATCAATGAATCCATCATTATAGATCCCTTCCGAAAATTATTTATTCTACAATTATTATTACTCATCAACAAGTCTCGGAGAAGAAGAACATGAGAAGAAGAACAAGCCTTCCCAACAATTTGAATATTTTGTGTAGCCTTTGTGAAGCCTATCAAAGTTGTCTTGTGCATTTTTTTTCCCTCCTTTTTTATCTGTTTTTGTACGGAATGATTTTTTTAAATCACATTAAAAAAGAAGCAACCCAAAGGCTTGCTACTATTGCTCTGTTGTTGGATTTTGTATGAGAAGGGAAATTCGGAAGTAAAATGATTGATATTAAACAATTGGTGGAAGATCAATCGATAAGTGCCTGTTGTTATGGAAGGTTTTTTAAGGATGATGCAGAGTATGCTCTCGAGTCGAAGGTTTGTGTTTATCGGAGAATGATGACTATTTAATTGAATTATTTAAAATTATTTAGGGAAACAAATTGCACTTTTTCAAGTATTGTAAAGAGGAGGATTCATTTGAAAACAAAACAATACAATTCGACAAGATTGAAAAGAAAGTGATTAAATTAATGACTGTGCAATTTATGAATGAGATGTTGGATCATATTTTATTGATTGATTATGAGTTGAATTGGTTTTTGATTAGGATTGAGATGGATCAGTTGATAATTGTGATTGAGGAAGGATCACTGTGTCTATTGAACTATGCTTCAGATAAAAAAAGTGCTACTGATTTGGAAAAGAAGTTGGAAGATTCAAGTGTGAGTAGTTCAATACTATTCAATTCTTATTTTATTAGAGGACAGTATTTCCAATTGGAAGATGTAGGAAAATGAGAAATTTTAGTGAAATAGTTCTCTCATTATACAATCAATATTTGTATTACTTTAGGCTTGTATATAATCAGAAATCAACAATTTCAGTGGAAAGCAAAGTATTTGAAATAAGACCACAGTCCTCTTTGAATACCAAATCACTATTTAAAATTATGGATATGGGATTTCTAAAAGGAAGTCTTTCAGAGACAAATGTTGAATTGGCTGTTTTACTGCAAGAGTATGTTGGCGACTATGACGATTCAAATTACTCATTGCCTGCCATTCCTCACACATTTTTAACAAGTTTCGTTTTGGATGTTACAACTAAGGTTGAAACGGGACAGGTAGAAACATCGAGAGTATTCAGTTCCAGTGCTTTTTTAAAAGCATCGATAGGGCCTTTTTCTGTTTTCAACATTCATCCAACCACAACATGTCTAGAGTCAGGTAATGTGAGTAATTTAGATTAATTGATTAGCTTATTGCTTTTTAAGTTTGGAGTTTTGTGTTTCAGTTCTTGCAGCATTGTGTACTATTCCAAAACCGGTATTGTCAAAGAACATCCTTTAAAATTGGGCAATTTCAACAGTTTATTATGTCCATGTCATGTAGTATGCATTAAGGAAGAAAGAAAGAAGATTAGATCAGCCAGATATCTCACAACAAAGAAGTTTTTGTGTCAGTATTCTGACGGAAGTTTCCATATTGTCAAGTTGTCATTGGAAAATTCATTAGGAGAATCAGCGAACAATATAACTATTGAACATAGTCCCTCATCGTTGGTAAAGCAAAATGTTGGAGATTTTCTTTTATTTACTCATTCTTCGAGTTATTCACAATTATTCATCAGCTCTCCATTTGAAAATACCCAAACAAAATGGATTGATATTGCGGAGAAGAATTCAAACATAAATGGTATAGAATTGAACTTGAGAAACTATTATGATAGTGTTGGGAGTAGTATTGATGAGGAGCAATTACCATGCTTGGGAAGTATCACTCATGGGTACTTGCATAGTTTTAATATGACCAGAGATTCAAGACTGGTTTGCACTTCATTCTCAGGGTCTTTCAATCAATATACACAACATATTAAGGGTGCTGCTAGATTTAGTGTTTGTCAATCAGGAAGTAGACTTGTGCCTTTCATGCCACTTTGTGAAAACTCAATCATTGAAGGATCTTCCGATCTGTTTGTGTAAGTAATCCTCAAACAGTAATTATTAACTCAATAATTAACAGTCTAACGTTAAAGGAAAACTCATTGGTACTGTTTTCACAGGACCATGGGACCAGCTTATTTTCAACTTTTGATATGGCTCCTATTGAAATACCTTCTTTGGATTGTAAAAAAAAGAAAATACTTGCTATCAGAGAGTTCAAGAAAACTCCAACATCCTCACTCTTTGAAATGGTAACAGAGGTAGATATTGGTTTATTTGAGATACAATATTCGAACTTTGCTACGTCATGCGTTTACTTATTTAAAAATGACGGAGAAAAGTTTATGTGTGCAGAAATTGAGTCGAATGGAACAGTAAGTATTAAGATTAATGCTTGAAATTTAATTCAATTGTAGGTGTTCATTTCGAGAAAAAATCAAATGATACAGTTTGAGCTCAAGAATAGACCATTATCACTGGAAAAGGTGTCTACTAATAGTTTCGAGAATCAAGTTTCCTGCTTCTCAATATTTGACTTTAAGGGCAAGAAATATGCTATTGTATCTTTTTGGATTGTTAATTCAGTTTATATTGTTGAGGTTTCCACCTGGCAGATTGTGTCAGAAAAAAAGCTGGATGATACCATTAGATCATGCATCAGCTATGAAATTGATGGACAATGTGTTGCAGTGCTGGGTTTATCAAAAGGGAAATGTGTTATTACACCAATCCTTGGAAGTTCAGCTGAAGAGGAAGAAATATTTGTTGGAGAATCATTTGTAAATTTGAAGAAGATCAAAACAGAGAAAGGAGAGGAAGCTGTGTATTGCAGCAGTAATAGAGACATTCTAATTGTGGCTGAGGAATCAACGATGGATAAGAGAAGGATTTTGAAAACTGTATTTACTCACGAAAATGAAAAGAAGAGGTATCCAGGTAAAACCATCTCTATTTCCAATATAACCACATCACAATTTGGTGAATGCATAATTGCTCTGATTGAACAACCAGAGGGTGGCGCAATTCAGTTTTGTGAGATGGCCTCAGAGAGAAAGATTAGATGGAAGTCACTACTTCTTAAAACCAAAAGTGAAGATTTCATAGAGCCACTTAAAAGTATTAACGTGGGAAGATCACAAAGCTACTTTGTAGCATGCACTGAAAGATCTCTAGTCTCAGAAAAAGTTAATTCCTTAATATTTAAATGTGTACTGGATATGGACACTGAGAATGAGTTTTTCCAAGAAAAGTATATAAGTGCTGAAGATATTCTACCTGAATCATTGAAATTGAATGAGAAGAGTATCATTAAGAGTCATTCTATTTGTGACATTACAGCAGTTCAAATAGAGGAGGACGAAGTCATAATGGTACCAATACTAACAACATTTTTGCTACCATCAAGTACTGAAAGTGATGGAGGTTCTGTACTACTTTCTATTGCATGGATGGCAGTTCTGGACGAATCTCTCAATGTGTTGAAATCAACTATTCTTGGGGAGCAACCATTCCCTTATCATAACGAATCTATATTCATCAAAATCCAACAAATCAGTCATTCTGACGGGAAATATTTCTTGATATTTAATAACATGGTACATCTTTGCTCGATAGGAAAGGAATCTAACAAAATTAACATTGATTTTATTGATAGATATGAGCTTTTGGACTACACCAAAGAAAGAGAGCTAACTTATCCAGTGTATGCCAAATACTTCAATAGAGGAAGTCCTGTATTCAGATCTCTCCATTTTATAGTTAATAGCTTTGATATAATTGAGCATGGATTGGATATATATTTGTTATTGTGTGGATTGGGAGGTCAAACTAGATTAATTCGAGTAAGGAGAGATTTCCAAAAAGTTGAGGAGCTTTTGATTGTTGACAAAACAAACAATAGAATGCTTACATTGTCTTGTGCTCTGATACCATCAAGTGGTTCTAACAGTTACAATATTCTGGTAACTGACTACATAGATGGGGATTTGAAAATCTTGGGTCTCAATCAAAAAGAGAGAATTGGCTCGAGGAAACTAAGCAATGAATACAAGATCAAGGATGAGGATAGATTAATATCAGCAAATTGGAATCAATTCGAAAACACCAACCTTTACTATTACATAGATTTATTGAATAAGGAATCGAAGAGTACAACCCTTTCACCAGAGAAGTATTACATCAATCCAAAGAAGGCCTACTTGAAAAATCACTTTCTTGTTGAGGCAGAGAAGGGAGTTCAATACGAATCTCTTGTCAAATCCACTTGTAAGCAATTTACAGGTTCCATCAAGAATCTTATTAGAGGTGGTTTTGGAAGTTATAATGATGTTGGGCAATCCAATTCTTTCGTATTTGTTACTTCTGAAGGTGAAGTTGGTGTTTTGAATGTTAATATTTGAGTACATTTGGTAACTCAATTTGGGATTAAGGATGTCGCCTCTGATCTATTGGTTGTTTTGGGAATTAGACAAATATCAATACCCAAGTTCTAAGAATTAATACTTAAAAACTGATGGTTTGCTTGCTAATGAATTTGGCCAAGTACTTGATTCTTAATCAATTTTCCCTTCTTCCAACACCTCTCTATCTAGTTTTGATTTTGGAACTTGTACAATTTTTTCTATTCTGTTGTCAATTCTTCTTGTATTTCATTAATGTGGCGCCCTCCCTAAACATCACCTATTTAACGTTGAAAAAAAATGAAGGAAACAACAACTCCAAGCAACACCATCATGGATATTTCCTCTACGTTGTTATCATCCTCTCTTTCACGATTTAAATCCATCATGGCGATGAGGCCATCATCAGCCAAGTCATCATCATCATCGAATTTTGCTATTTACTCACCAATAATATCTTTTATAGTTTCTTTAGTAATAACATTGGCCTTTAATGATTCTGTTGAGGCTGCTACAACGGATACAGAATTGCAACCATCATTGCTCACATCACTGGCTTCAATCTCCGGTTATATGGCAACATTTTGTTTTACAGTACAATATTTGCCACAAGCCTATTTAAATTACAAGAGAAAATCAGTGAAAGGATTTAGTACAACAGGAATTTTGTTAAAACTCATCGGATCTGCATATTTGGGAGTGAATTCATACTTGATGGGTGAAGCATTGAGTGTTGTTCTTTATGGTGCTTTCAATATTGCTCAACATATTATCTTTATGATCCAGTTTACTGTTTTTACAAATAGAAGAATATTCTTGCTTTGTATTTTTATTCCAATTGTTCCTTTATTTTGTGGAGTTTCATATCCTGAAACAATTCCATATACTAACTTGATCAAACCAATTTCTCAAATTATCAGTCACATTCCACAATTACTTGTAACTTGGGAAGCTAGAAGTACAGAAGGAGTTTCACTTGCCAGTCAACATTTAAATTTACTAGGAGGAATTGCTGGAATTTTCATGTACTCTGTTTATACACCAAAATCATTTTTTACTAGATTAGTTTATTGGAATTCCACTCTGCAAGCAACATCAATGTATTTCCTTGCTGTTTATTTCGATGGATGGGAAAGATTGAAGAACTCTTTCTCAACTCTATTGGAAACAGAACCTGACGTTCCAGCAAACGCCTCAGCTACAGAGAAGGAAAGTCAATCAAGTACTGGTATTACAACTAGTTCAATGACAAATTCTTCATCATTAAGAAGAGAATTGGCAGGCACAGAGATTGAAATAACTTCCATCACTAAGAATATTGAATAAATTATTTATTTCTTTTTTTTCTTTGTTTGTACTTTTTTAGTATTAGATTGGGATGTATTGGCTCCAGTAGAAAACAAATCAATTGTAAACTGTTTCATTTCTTTAGCTGCTTGATAGTATTCAGTATCGTCATCGTTATACATAATACAATTTTGGTACATTAATAAGAGTTGATGCTTCAATTCCAATTCTGTTGTAATTTCCTTCTTTTCTAGTTTTTTTTTGAGTTGAGTCAAGCAAACTGGTTGTAAAATACTTTCATAGTAATGAGGTGTATCTTTTGGAACTTCATCTCTGAAAATATCAGCATGTTCATGGTTATTTAATTCCTCTAAAATTGATGAAAGTCTATCATTAAGAACCTTTGTGGCAGTTGAGGCTTCTGTTCTCTTATTGAACTTTCTCTTCTTTGGAGTGGATTCCACCTTTGCTTCAGTTGGTGTTTCTGAAACAGATGTTGGCGTTTCAGTTGGTGTTTCTGCTGTATGATTTGTCGTAGAAGAGGAAGTAGTAGCAACACTTGTGTCAATTTCTAATTGTTTCGATTTTCTCTTTTTTTGTGGTTTTTCCTCTCCTGGTTCAACTGTTGGTACAGGAATAATATTTGCTGCAAATTCGAATGTCGTAGTAAATTGTTCCATAATAATCTTTACATTTAAATCCTTATCTTGATTATTTTCCATAAATTGTATTGAATTTGATAATTTATCATTTACCAATTCCAGAAATTTTAATCGTTTTTCCACCACCGAGTTATATGATTTTTCCTGTGATTCCAAATCACCTTCCCCTAACAGAGACTTTATCTTGGATTTGTTAAATGTTGCTTTTTTCATACATGTAATATGTTTCTTAGCTTCTTGATAGACTCTACTATAATCCACATCGCTATTCTTCGTCCTATCCTCCAAATAACAATCCAGATAGGCCAACTCTGCTGGTGATACAAAATTTTTGGAATTTAACAAGTCGAGTTGCTCCGATGATGAAGAAATCATTTTTTAAAAATATTTTTAATTGTTTTTTTTTAAAAAATTATCGCACCAATATTTTCCTATCTTAATATGATGACAGTATAGCCTCCGTTCAGTGAAGAAGAACTTAGAAAAAAACTCGTTAAAACATAACACATTAGTAGGCTTCGAAGGCTTTTGAATTTTGAAAAGCAAATAGTATTATTCAATCTCTCGGAAACACTATGCAAAATATCTTGTAGAATACGTCAAAGTTTCAATCTCTCATAAAAGCAACTTCATCACAATTCCGATATTGTTGCATCACCTTTCAGAGATTCGCAACACTGAAGTGAACATTAAAAAATGTCTCAACAAACATCAACAGCAGCAACTTCGACAGCTCCAGAAGGTGAGGATGCGAGAATCATACCTTCATCTTCAATAACATCACTTCCAAATAATAACAAGGGAGATTCTGTGGTTAGCTTATCGGAAAATGTGTCAAATTTATACGAATACATTAAACAGAATCAAGATGATGAAACTAACACTAAAACACTGGTAAAACATTTTAGTGTGAAAGGGAGTCAGGTTGAGGATTTGAATTGAATGAAATTGACTCTGCAAGGAGTGGAAGCTCATCAGAATCAGAAAAACCTATCAACAATGGACTTGATCAATCTATCATTTCGAATAGTAACTCATGTACATCTCTAGATCAGCAATTAATTACACCTAGATCAGCACGAACTGTTGTAACACTTAACACAACAAGGGAAGAAGAAACAGTTACCATACATGAAGATTTAGTCACCCACACAACTAATACTACCAATCATAGAAAATCTATGAAGTCTATTTATTCATCTAGTGCAATGAGTTCAGGATCTGTGAAAAAAATAGAATCCAATGAGAATATTTTGAGAATAGTGTTTTGTTTCATATTTTGCTTTTCATTTATTATTTATTTGACATATGCTATTGTGTATTACTCTGCACATAGATATACCGTTGTAGATAGTATTGATAATTCGTCTCATACTTATTTATTACCTATTTATTTTCTAGCTCTGAGTGTTTGTTTGACAATTATGGCATTTTCTTGCTGCTTTTTATGGAAAAGAAAAAAGGTAAAATCAATTAAAAAGCACAAACTGAAATGGTGTGGAAGAATATCTCTTGGATGTGCTGTATTTGGATTTTTGGTTTTTACATTCCCATTTATTGTGTTCATTTTGACAGCTATTGTTTACTTAATTTTAGGAATAGTTACTGGAAGAGATGCTAATTATATTGGTCTGGGATTTTATGGCGGTTTAGCATTGGTTTCTATTGTAGTAGTTGGGCTATCTATCATCTTTTGTGTGATTGGAATGAAAACAATTTTCAGAAGAAAGAAACGTAAGAATATTCCCCTTGTACTCTTCACAATGTTCAGACATTCTGTTTGTGCCCTATTTACGATATTGGCTATTGTTGTTTCTATTGCTTTGGTGGCATATTTGGCGCTTGGTATTTCACTATCTGTCAATTATCAATACTTTACAACTGGGTTAGAAATCAGTATTTATGCAAAACTGTTATATTTCCTTACTTGGATTTCAATGTTTATTTCTATTGCTTTTGGAATTCAGTTTTTCAAATTACTGCCAAAAATAACACTTTTGACAACTATTATTCCAGTAATAATTGCAGCAGTTTCGTTTGCCCTTTCTATTATAGAGATTGATCAAGTTAAGAGCGAATTGAATGGATCATTCCGTAATATGTATGGTGTAATAGCTGATAATAATTATATTCTGGATCAAGGTGTAACTCTAGGTTCAACAGTTTTCTTTACAGTTACAAGCTTCATTGCTTATCTGAAAATAAATCTCAAATAACCTATTATTCCTCATAATCATTTTGGGAAGCCTCCTCTTGTGACAATCTAGATTTACGCTTTGGTTTGGTTGGAGTGGTTGTAGAAGCACAGGTTGTGAGCTTGTAAACACCAGGTCCCTTCTTTAAAATATAACCCTGGTTATTAAGTCTTTCAATGAGAATTCTGTGGTCTTCTGTAAGTCCCATTTGTTGAGCATATTGAACCATTTCATTAAATTCAAACATAGGACCGTGTCCATTAGAGTCTGCAATCTTGGTGAGCTGTTCAATGTAGGCATTTTGTTGTTTGGTTTTGCTCATACCAGTTACACGTGTCAAGTCAATTCTTCCCTTTTCATCTGTAAGGACATCAAACATAGATTCCTTAATTAACTCTACAACATCTAAAGCATCTCTTTCTGTCACTTCACTTCTCAATTCAGATCTAGCTCTAGCTTGTGAAAGTCTAATCAATGATTCCAATTGTCTTGTTGTGATAGGTGTTGCTTCAGAACTGTGGTGTGATTTTCTGAGTTTTACATAAAAATCTTGTAATACCTTCTTTGCATCATTGTTAAGTTTTGGCATGACATATTGTCTGGCATAGGAAATATATTTTCTCAAAAGTCTTGGCGGAATAACATCAAAAGTTTCACCTTTTTTTGGTTTCAATCTTTCCTTCAGAGATGTTTGTCCATGTTGAGTACCAACTTGACTCAGTGCAGATTTTGTGGTAAAGGTGGAGAGAGCTGAACCTGTTCTAGTTGTGTTTCCAGAGTGAAGTTTCAAAACGTGTTCTGAAAGAAGCTTGTCTCTGAGCTCATCTGGCTTATCCAATAAGATGAAAATTAAATCAAATCTTGAAAGAAGGGCTGGATTAATCTTTAAATTTTCACCAACAGTTTTAGCTCTATTGTAGTGGCCTCCAACTGGATTGGCAGCAGCGGCTACAGAACATCTGGCTGGTAAATTACAAACAATACCTGCCTTGGCAACTGAAATACTTTGCTGTTCCATAGCTTCCAAAAGAGCTTGATGTTCATTACTCATCTTATCAAACTCGTCAATGCAACAACATCCACGATCCGCCAATACTAAAGCACCTGCTTCCAATGAAAAGTCTCCTGTTGAAACATCTTTTGTTACAGTAACCGTGAGACCTGATGTACTTGTTGTGTTACCACAAACATAGATACCTCGAGGAGCTACGTGTGATGTTGCTGTTAATAATTGTGATTTACCCAAACCTGGATCACCTACAACCAGGATATGAGGATCGCCACGAACTGTCAACATATCTTTAGCATTGGTATATCTCTGAACTCCTCCAAATAATGTTAATGCAAGACCAGCTTTTACAATATCGTGTCCAAAAATTGCAGGACAAAGAGAGTGGACAACCAATCTGAAAATATCAGGTTCACAACCCATTTCTCTGATTGCTTCCAAGTCATTAGTACTAAATGATTGAGTATCATCTCCTTTGTCTGTTGATTTCGTATTTGTAATTGAATTTCCTTCTAAATATAAAAAGTACATTCTCTTTGTAGTTCCTTTTGCTCCTCTACTATACTCTTGTTGTTCACTGTTTATGACCTTGACTGTTCCACAAACAATAACTTCATCACCAGCAGCACATGACTCGACTAAATCTTCTGTAATTTCACATTCAATAGTTCTTGGAATTCTACCTGCTTCATAATCGTCACTTTCGGATACTTCTTGAATTTTAATTTTTTGCCAATCAACAGTGGATGCAGTACTTCTATCTGGATTGAATGCTTTTGATTTACATGAGTGTGTTTTACATTTGGTTGGTGGAATAAACTTTCCATCCTTGAAGTGTCTTCTCTGTTTGGCTCCACATTTTGCACAAACAAAAGTCATCTCTGTAACAATAGGTTTGATATTACTTGCTTTTACAACTGTTCCTTTGAGTGACACAAACTTTCCCATTGAATTTGATTTCAATTTTCTCAATGATACAAACACTGAGTGATTGATCAGTCTCGCATTAATTTTAGTTCCTTTTACAACTTCCTCTGCATCATTCCAAAGCAATACTTTATGAGCAGCCATTTCAATAGCAGCCAAAGCATAAGTAGGATTATTATAAATATTATTTTCCATAAATGCTTTATGATTATGATCCAAATTATTATACATAAAAATCAAATCAATAGTCAATACATAATTATTAACTCCTTCAACACTTTGTAATTTGTAAATGTTTTTATGCGTTTTAAAATGTGGTTCCAAGACTGTTATGTATTTATCCAAAACATTCGGTTGATAAATTTCATTGGGAAAATAGAGTGACCATAGTGGAGGTGGTCTCTCTTCGGGATAATACACTGCTGATGAGGTAATGTAATCATCGTCATCACCGTTGTACATTTTTTTTTAATTTTGTAATCAAATTGAAAATTTCTGCTTTGCTCTGGAAGATTTTGTTGTTAGCAAAATTGAGACATCGAGTGGACAATGGAATTAAAGGAAATTGCAACAAAATTGTTATATAAGTCTATTGAGTACCAATTCACCAATCGGAATGTTTTCTTTGCCAAATCAGAAATTTGATGAACGGTTTTAAAGTGCGAAACTCATCACGATGAAAAAATCATTAAAAATTTATTTAATTCAAAAAGAATAATAATAAATATAAAATTATATATTTTAATAGTACATTCAGTATGTTCAAGTTAATAACCGATAATAATAAGGTTTTCATCAGCTCCGATATTTAATTTTTAAATTTTTTAATAAAAAAAATGAAAAAAGCAAGAAAAAACAACAAGGGAAATTCTAATCGATCAAATGCTAGTAGTAATACATCAGGCAATAGTGGAAAAAACAAAAATACAAATTGCTTACTAAGTAATAGAACGTTTTCGGATCTTCCGAAGGAAATTATTCAGCATATATTTAATTTTCAAGCCTATTTGGAAATTAAAATTGTTGAATCCTATGCTATGGGAGTGAAGAAAAAATTGGGATGTATTAAATTGGATGGACATTCAAAGAAATTGATACTTTCTCGCTTTGATACATCAAAAGTTGCTAATATTTCGGAACTAATTTTTAATCAAGTCTTCGGAAAATGCAAATATTATCAATATAGTTCTACATTGTATGATTGCAACTATCCAATAACAAATAGATTGGTCATGTTGTATCCGAATGTTAAAGTTTGTACAGTAGAACTTGAAAATTGTGTGGATGATTTTTACTTTCAATACTTCTTTAGAAAGAGGTTGGTGGATGATCTTTTCTTGAGAGTAGCCTTTACTAAACTACACAAGGTGGTCTTCTCAAATGGATATAAGAAGGAAAAGTTTTGTGGAGGATCTACACTCTGTACACTAAGATTCATTAGAGAATTACTAATGAAAAGACTCTATGATCCTTGTGGAAGAGAGCAACTGATTTCAATTGATATGCAAAAAATAGTGTTAAGAGAAAATAATTTAGAAATACTACTGCAAATGTGGGAAGCATTTACATCTCACGAAATTGTTGTTAGTGAATCTTTGAAAGAGGGATTTTTGTCTAGGTTTGAAACAAGAGAATATGATGGTGGTAAATTTCTTGACTCTAGGAAAGCAGTTATTGAAGATAAGGAGAATGTTGAACTATTCACACTAACACAATATTTAGAACATTTACAAAATACTATTATTGAAATTATGTTTAAGGATGGAGATAAGGAAGTTTTTAATGCTGGAGAAAAGGTTGACACAAATACCTTTTTAGAAAAACTACCAGAGATTAGACAAACTAAGTTTAATTTATTCAATACTATGAAAAGTAATCATCTTGCCCAAACTTTCAGATCACTCATTAATTCCTTAGGATATTTCGAGAAGAGAGTTCCAAATGTTCCACAAAATCCATTAAGAAGAGAAAGGATTTTCCAATTCTTTTCATATTTTAATTATTTGAAAAAGCTAACTTTTGTAGTTGACAGCCCAACCGAGTGTTTAGAAGAGACTATGAAGTTGATCAAAAAATATTTACCCAATTTAAAGCACATGGACATTAGAGGAGGTTTTCACTCTCCTGCCTCTCTGGCCATGTTATTACGTGATTTCCCAAGTTTGAGATCAGTTGTAATTTATTTGACCATCAGAGCATATCCAAAAGTAATACCTGGAAATGATTCTTCTGGTAATGCTTACATTTACAGTCCTTCTGTAGGTGTTGGTGTTCCATACCTTAATGATTTGAATAGTTCAGTCAAATATGTTAGAGTTCAACCAAATCCATCTTCCACTCTTTCAATAGCATTTGATAGAGAAACATTTTTAAAGCAAATTGTTAACAAGAAAATACAATCTCTCAAGGGTGATTTCATGCTGGCTGGAGGTGCAGAAAAACTACTTCCAATTTCATCCCTTGGCAAACTAGTTTTATATAAGGCTAATTACAATGTATTCGAAAGATTTGACTTTTTAAAGGTATTGTCACAAACTAAGAGTTTAAGAGTTCTCTATATTCATGAATCCTTATTGAACTGGAGACCAAAGGGTTACAAGCCAACTGTAGAATTTTTCCAGAAGGAAAGTATGGAATATGCCAGAGATTTGAACGCTTGGAAGATGAAATTCAAAATTTATTGCAAGAAGGAAAAGACTCCTCTAAAGAAATTATTATCAGAATGTAAGAATATAACCAAGGTCAAGGTTTATTATAGATCCATCAAGGCATTCAGTGATTCCACAAATACAGCCAAAGAAATTCTAGTTGAATTGGAAAACCAAATGGCTAAAATGTACATGGAATATATAGGTCAAAGGTTCAAACATTTGGAAAGATTTTCTATGGTTCCTGTTTTGGAATAATTAATGGGCTAATTAATAAACCATATTAAAGAATATTATGATTCAATATAATTCTTTTACAATGTGTACATTTCATTCAATAAATAATGTTTATTTTAAACATTACACACAATAACATGCAATGATGGATTTTCCATTTGAATAACAAAAGTACTACCGTTCTTTGGTTCAATATTTTGAGTGAACAAAGTTGAAGCAGTATGGAGTTCCTTCAATTGACTTTGAGTTGGGTAGGTTGGTGAGCCAATTTGCTTCCATTTAGTGAAGGCATTGGATCTAGTTTCATCAATAATATGAGTCTTGCAATTGCTCAAAGTATTGGAAAGGCTGTCAACATTGATAGATACAAGGAAAGCTTCAGCTTTTTGAGTTGGAACTTGATAATTTGAAGCAAAGATCATGATTTCCTTTGCTTGCTTGTTGAGGGTTGCAAAGACATTGACAGTTGAAGTAGAGGTGGTAGTAGAATTGAAAAGTTCATTACCAGCTTTAGCCATTAATTCGAATGCTCTCCAAACTGGTTTTCTGACACCATAGATTGACATCATGCCAAAGTTTTCTTGGAAAACCTCTGGGTATTGACTAAAAAGAAAATATTAAAATAATTATTAAACATTAAAATGGAAAATTATGAAAATTAAAAATTGAAAAATACAAACCCATGTTCTTCAAACAAGTCAGTAAAAGTCCAATAACTGTAAACTTCAACAACTCCATTAATAGAAAAGAGTGTTCTTGGAACGAGAGCAGCTGGATAAGAAGAATCTTGATAGAAATAAGTTCCACTTCCAATATTATTCAATCCAGAATTCCATTCAGTATAGAGCAATGGAGTATTTGGTCCAACAATATTCTTTGTTTGCTTGGCAACTTTAATCAAAGTGTCAGTTGCCAAAGGTTCAATATCAGTTGGATATTCGTGAGTTGAAACAAAATCATAAGGAACATTATTAGACTTGGCATAATTGACAAAATCTTGAATCCATCCAGATCCTGCAGTTGCTGGTCCACCAACTCTAAGTCTATTACTAATTCCCTTAATAGTATGAGCAGTATTATTATAAAGATTGAAATAATCTTGTTGAGTACCAGTCCAGAAAGTATTTCTCAAATTTGGTTCATTCCAAACTTCAAAATGCCAACTAGCAACTTCATCCAATCCATATCTTTCAATTAAATGGGTAACGAAATAATAAATCAAATCATTCCACATTTTCATTGACTTTGGAGGTGAAATACCACCCTTGTAATGGAAAATAGTCTTTGAAGGATCACTGGCAATCAATTCTGGCATGAAACTCAATTCAATAATTGGTTTCATCTTCAATTCACCAACAAGGAAATCATAACATTGATCCACATTAAAGAATGAATATTGAAGAACATTAGGATCATGTCTACTTTGCAAAACAACACTCATATCATCATTGAAAATACCACTATTGTAAAATATTAACAAAATTGTAAACGAATTATAAGCAAAAATACACAAATTCTTCTCTCACACACTATGTTCAACTAATAAACAAACTTACTGGAATCTAATACCTGTGAATCCCAATTCCTTTTGAGCCAATTTCAATTGTTCTCTCCAATCTGCTCTCAAACAAAAAGTAGCATGACAACTACCGACCGATCTTTTCCAAAAATGATTTAATGGTGCTCCATTTCCAACCAAGTTAATATTAAATTGTGCAACATCATTGGAAGTCTTTCCTTCGAGAATCTTGTTCGAAGCAGCATTTGCGAAGGCTAGACAACAACAAACGAAAAACAAGACGAGGAGAACGAGCTCCCGCCCAACAACCAATCGATTCATTTTTTTCATTGTAAAATAAAACGCAACGAAGAATACAATAGAGAGAGTTTGAGAGATTTTTTGAGGGGTTTGTTTGGGATTATGATAATATTGTGTGTGAAAGTTGATGCCAAATAATGGTAATTGTGTTACTAGAGCATGTCCTTTGATTTATAAATTGGGAAAGTAGTATTAATTGGGAACTAGAGTTTACAATCAACTTTTTTCTCTAAAGAATGAACAGTAAGGTTTAGGAAATAAAGTGCAAACTGGTTCATGGATAGTGTCTCAATGTCTGGATTGAACTCATTACAAAGTTTCTCTAAATCGAGTCAATTTATGTTTTGGTCAATTTAAGATTTGAACAAAATCAATTTTAGCAACAAAAAACAAACAAAAAAAAATGAGCAACGAACCAAGTAACACCACACCAGAGGAAGAAGCCAATAACAATGGTTCTTCACCATCATCTTCTTCCTCGGAGAGAGATACTCTCACATTTGTAAATAAGGAATATAATAGATTACACAAAGATTTATTCGAGTTTGATGAAAAGTTTTTAAATCCGACCTTTGCCAAGGCTTGTAAAGATGCCAAGGAATTACATTATTATTTTGATTTATTGGAGAAGGCTGAAAGTGAGGAAGCTTTTAATACTATTAAAAAGGAGTTTAATCAGAAAAAGAGAGAAATTCTCTTGACCATTCTGACTGAAGAAGTTCCTCAGGTTTATAGCTTGGAAATTTTCACTCCAGAATTTTCTCAGAAAATGATTGAAGAAAAGAATAATTATGAAAAGAATCATCATGTTAAATTGAGACCAAATTCAATGAATAACTATGGTATTGTCATTGATGAAATTGGATTGGGAAAATTCTTTGATGTATTTATTGTGGAATATTTGTGTCCATTGGCCAAGATTATGAATCCAGCTGGATTTGATTTGGATGATCATCATACCTTCTTTGTAGAATACTTTATTGGTGGTGATAAGGATTTAAATGTTCACGTCGATGATGCCGAACTCACATTAAATGTTTGTTTGGGAAAACCAGGATTTGAAGGTGGAAATTTATTCTTCAGAGGTCACAGAGATAATCCAAAGACTTATAATCAATACTTTGAATATCAACATGTTGTTGGGAGAGCTGTGATGCATGATGGAGCATTAATGCATGGTGCTTTACCTCTTACTAAGGGAGAACGAGTTAATTTGATCATTTGGGCTAGATCAACTGAAATGAGAAGACAAATTCAAGAAGCAATTAAGGAAATGCAAGAACAAGGTCATCACCACTGTTGTCAACATGATCATCACCATGAACACGAACACCACGAACATCATCATCATCATGAGCATGGTGAGTGTTGTCAACATGAGCATCATCATGAACACTCTGAAAATTGTCAACAACACGAACATCAGCATGAACATTCTGAAGCTTGTCAACATGAACACTCTGAAAACTGTACACACGACCATCATGAACATTCTTGTTGTAATCATGAACATCATTAGTAAATTATTCCAAAAAACAGTCGAAAAAAACTTCAAACTCTACCTTCATTACAATAAAAGTACAAGAACGTAGTACGAATATTCGCAAAACTTCATCAAAAAAAATGGCACCAAAGAGAAAAGCCACCCATGAAGCACCATCCAATAAATCATCATCAGCAAATTTACAAGAGGAGCAAGAGAATAAAATTGAACAACTAGATGCCCACATGATAGAGTGCTATGAAAATTATCAAAAGAATGAGAAAGTTCAAAGTTATGATGACTTTTGTGATTTGGTGATGGTATGGGCGGAAAGAAAGAAGAGAAAATATGAAATGGCGCGTTTACCTTCTTTAATCAAATCGTTACCACCAGAAATTGTTGCCTATTCGATTGTTCCATTTATGGATTTGGAAAGTGTATTGAATGGATCAGTGTTTTTGGTTTGTCGTCCTTGGTATAAAGGTATGATTGATGAGGAAAGAATGTGGCAAGAATTGTTTTGTAGATTGTGGGATATGACATTGGAAAGTTTTAAAAATTGGACTAAATGGCCAACACAATTCGATACCAATGATATAATTGTTGTGGAAATTAATAGAATTACTCGTTTTACAACAAAACCAACTATATTTACAAAGAGTGGCAAGGAGATGATTAAAGAGCACTCGTATCAATTTATGAAGGAATTTTGTTTGTTAAAACATGCAAGTTTTGACAAACATTCAAGAATTGGACCTGTGAGAACTTTCTTTTTAACTACCCATCAGGATTGTAGTTATGCTGATACTACTCTTATTGCACCATCCCTTTATTCAAGATTTCACATTACATCTGTAGATCACAAGTTGACCTATATTAGTGTAACTGATGATGGAGATACTAACAATACAATATCAACTATTCACTTTACATTGGATTATTACACTGCACTCATTCCTTTTTCTATGAGGATTGATATTGACTATAGTGTTTCCTATGGTGGTGAAACTCATGAAAAAGGTATTTCTATTTCTGTATCTAGATTACACAGTGATCAAGCTAGTGACTTGGAAGATCCAAAAAGCCAAACAAAACTCATCTTAATGAAACAAGGTGATGGGAATGAAGGTGATGAGGAAGAGGAGAATGATGAAGAATCTGAACAAGACGAAACTGATGGGAATGAACAAAAAGGGTCATCAAATAGAGAACAAGCTATTTCAACATTTAAGAAAGAATGGATTGGACAAGATTTTGTAAATATTGATGATGACGGTCAAAGTTGGTTGTTCAAATTTATTTCAACATTGGGCATTGATTTGTTGGATGAAGCATTGTACAGAATGACTGATGAATAATGCTACAAAAAAGCTGCAAAGTGATTGTATTTGATAAAGTTGTTATTCTGTAAAATTTGCAGTTGTTAAATTAGAGGTCAACTTTCTAAAACTTCTTTTCTAAATACGGCTGAATATTCTTTTATTTTGATTAGATTCTGCTAAATTGATTAGTGTAAGTAATATGTAAGGGAAGGTTTAAGGCAATATAATATTATCTTTAATCTTTTTGGAATTTTAATTTCTTAAATTTAAAGTGCAGTTGAAGAACACCCCTCTCGAAAACACATCTATAACCTCTTCTGTGAGACTTTTCCCACTCTCTATTTACAATTCTAAATGAAATATCCTCATAAGGTGGACCAGAATGGAATGTAAGAATGGAGAATTCATCATTATTTGGATCTCTTTCTAAAGCATAGGATGGTGTGATACTTCTGTCAATTAAATCTGGATAGAAAATGTTGAATTTGTAACCTTGAATGACTTTTGGAGGAGGATTTTCAAAATCATAGTGAGTTCTATTGTAATTTGTCCATTCATATCCTGTTCTTACACGATTGAAGAATTTAGGTTTTCTTGGTCTATACTTATCATTCCATGCATATTGTTGGTTGACTAGTTTGACTTCTTCCACTGTATCTTCATCACCTTCCTCTGTTTCCTTATTTTTGTATTCTCGCATTAATCTATCATCTTCATTGGATGCTCCTCCTGATATTGAGTTATGATCCTTCTTTTGTTGAGTAGCATTATCCTTGTAAGATGAAGGAGTATTGTGTTGAGTGAAAATTCTATCAGTTGTACCATTCTTTTTCATTTGTTCATAAACTTTGATTGCTTCCTGATGAATTTGTGAGACAATGTTCCTAGCTTTGTAAATTTGGAGGTACTTTTTCAAACCTTCCCAATATTCAACATCTGTTGAAGCATCTCTATTATCTAATGTTTCATTAATTAATTGTTCCATTTCTAATAATTCATCCAAATTCTTATCAGATAGCAATTCTTTAATTTCAGCCACAACTGAAGCATGAATATCTTTAGTTCTTTCTTCTTCCTTTCCTACCTTTTTCTTTTCATATTCCTTTGCAAGATTAATTTCATCCTTGACAATTACAGAAAGTGCTCTCCAGAAATCTTGATAGTCAATATCACATTCAATCATTGTTTCCAAATCTTCTTGAGAATCTAATAAATCTTGCAATTTTCTATCATGAAATACTTCATATGGCTTTTTATACTCAACTCCATAAATTCTTTCATGTTCACTGCTTAAAATCAAATGGCTGTCATAGTCATCACCAAGTAATTTATCCTTAAATCTCAAATATTTCAAGTTATTAGTAACAAAATCAATTAATTTTGCTCTTCTTTCTCTCAATCTAATAAACGATGCTAAATTTTCTTGTTTCAAGTGAAATTCAGATTCCTTCTTTTCATATTCATCAAATCTTTCAGCTTCTCTTTCTCTGAAAACTCTTTCTCTTTCCATTTCCCATCTTCTCTTTTCCATTTCTCTCTCCAATCTTTGTTGTTTTAATAACAAAATTTCCTTCCTTTTATTTTCGGTTAATGATGATGAATTGTCTTCTTGTTTTGTCCATACAAATTTTTCCGATAAATTGCTATCATTGAAGGGATTTTCATCATTGGTATATCCTAACATTTTAATAACATCCTTTCCGTGATCATTTGATTTTTGTTTCTTTTCCGAGTGGATCGGATCTTCGAGTTGTCGTTTCATTTTTTTTTTAAATAATTTTTTAACGGAAAATTTATTTTTAAAACTTTGTTGAACATGGAGAGAGAAATATTTAAAATTGTTTACACAAGTTGACCTTAGTGGATTGAGAAGGTAAAATAGTGAGGATAATTTCAACAGTTTCCAGATTATGAATGTTCCATAACAAAAGTAAAAACATCTGGTGTAATGTAGTGAGCTGGATTTTGATGATCTAATTCACCCTTGTAAAGTCCAGTTTTTACTAGAACTGATCTCCAGACACCTCCTGCTTGATTGGCTCCTTTGATATCGGAAAGTAAATTATCACCAACCATATAAATGGTAGATAAAGGTTCTGAAATTCCTTGATTTTTGGCTAATTCCTCAAGTCTCTTTTGACAAAAATCATATGTTACCTTTTCAGGTTTACCATATTGTGTAATATTGAGTTCTTTTTGAGTTAATTCTCTGTAAATATTCTTTAAACATAATTTAATCATTCCTTGTCCAAATCCTTTGGTGTTTTAATTGATTAGAAATTTTAGAATTATAATATAACATACTTGGCCATGAGAACTGCAAATTTCCACAATTAATTAAACATTAATGAAATACTTACAGATGATGAATAAAGGAAATCAGCATTGGACATGATTAATTTACAATTTTGTTTATGGTCAACCAAGTTATAATCCTCAGTATGTCCAGGAACACCATTATTAGCCAAAACTAAATCCATAACAACTTGAATATCGCGTCCTAAATGATCACTTTCATACATAAAAAGTACAGCACTAACAGCATCCTTTGGATCTACATTAAAATTGTACAATTTCTTCATACTTTCATATTCATCCTTTGTAATATCTCTTGGTGGGAAAATACTATAAATGAATGGATATCTAATGAGAATTTGTACAATGTAATATTAAAAACATTAAATTCCAATCATATTCCATATATTCACCTACTTTTTATGATAATCAGTAACATGAATAGCATTTTCAAATCCATAAGATTTAGCCACATTCAAACAATCATATCCACCAACAATTAAAACATTTTTATCCTTGTAATCCTTTGCAAATTCTTGAAATGGGGTATGACTTAAAATCATTTGTTCCGATGTTAATTGATATTCCTTTGGTAAATCCAAAATATTGTTGAGTTGAGAGGTTTTAGCCTTTTCCAAAACTCCTCCTCCATTTGTAAGACATACTAAATTGTATCATCCATAATTTGATCCAATAATTGTATATTTAAATATTTAAATATTTAAAATAATTATAATTTTAAATAATATTATTATTTGTTATTAGAGTTCAACAACTCGTTTATAATATACATACAAAAAGGAATATTCCTATCTTTTAATCTCATCAAGGCTTCTCTAGCCTTCGGAATGGCATGATGACTTTTTAAAAGTACACCATCAATATCAAAGGCATAAGCACTCACATGACGACAATGATGCTGTTGAATTTTATTGATCACAAGGTTGAAAGTGGAGGAATTTCTTGTTGTATTGGTGGTCAATAATGTACGTTTAAACATTTTTTAAATATATTAAATAGTAAATACTATATTGAATTTCCAAGTTGAAATTGACTTGATTTTTATAAGGTTAGCTCACTTATATTTGGACATTTCATAACAATGGATGATTTGGTACGTGCAGAAATGTTTCTATTGGAAGAAAGGTTTAGTTTTCTCAAAGTTCTATTAGAATAGATATGTGGATGAACAGCTTCATTGGTAATCATATTATCAGAACAATTCAATTCGATAATATTCAATAATTTGATAAGAAAGAGGAAGGCATCATTATTCACCTTATTCTTGGAAAGATTCAATCTCTGAACTTGACTCCAATGAGGAATGGAAAGAATTTGTTCACCTGTAATTTTAAGTGAATTCAATGCTAGGTTTTCAATGACCTTTCCAATAGAATGATAATGAGCTAATAGATCAGCAATACCCTTATGTGTTATATTGGTTCTTCCTAATCTGATGTCTGTGAGTTGAGTGAATTGTTTAATCTTATCAATGGAAGAATCTGTAATATTATTGAATTCTAAACTGAGAATTTGAAGTTTTTCTAAGAGAATCTCCTTAATATTTCCATCATCTAATTTTGTTCCATTCAAATAGAGTTCTTTGAGGCTTGTCAACTTGTTGATGGATGAATTTAAGAATTGCTTCAAGCCATCAGATTTGTAAGTACTTGTTTCTAATCTTAAAATTTCCACATCTGGACAGGAATCAGCAATACTTCTCAATACATTTGTGGAAATATTTGTTGAGAGACTAAATGAAAGCTCAATAACCTTTGATACAATTGTTCCTAGGTCAAGATATACGTTCTCAAAATCAGAATCTTCATAACTCAGCTTTCTAATATTTTGATTTTTGAGAATTATTCCAGGATTTGTAATTTTACAACCAGTGATATCCACAATTTTGATATGTTTGTGTTGTTCAATACCAGCAAATGCAATATCACTAACATTTGTACAATATCTTACTACCAAATCAGACAAGTATGGTAAATTAATCAATAACTTGGCTACAATTTCATCATTGATGAATTTAACTCCTGACAAATTGACGTGTCTCAAATTAGGAAGTGAAATAATACTTGCCAAGAATAATTGAACGTCAAGAGTGGAGCTATCACAGAGCGGATTACTATATTCAATAGATTTCAAATGCTTGTTAGATGAAAGAATTCTAATAACATTTTCAGCAGGTAAACGAGTATCAGATATTTTAAATTCTTCCAAATTTGTAAATAAATCCAATTGATTAAAATCTTTAAAACTTGTTTGTCTAGAAAAATTAATTTTCCTCACATAACCAATATGATTTACAATAATTGGAGGTAATTCACATAAAGAGTCTTCTCTAGTGAAATAATTTGATATAAAATCAATTGAATGAATCCTAGAAGGTAATACCTGATCAAGAATTTCAGATTTCATAAAATTAAACACCAATCCATCTCTTCCAATAGCTCTAAAAGTAGAAATTGAAACATTCTTAAAAATCAAATGAATTTCACCATGATATCTTCCCATAAATAACAAAATTAAATCTGACTTGTATTTCCTATACAGAAAGGCATATCTATCCAAATCAAGAACATAATGGCAAAGAATTGAATGAAGAACAATATCGGAAGGAAGTTCTTTTAATCTATTTTCGAATAATTCTTCCTCATGATTTTTGTCGAGCATGACTATATCACAATCATGTTGATCAGAGGAAGAAGAAGAACTTTGCATTATGTTTGGATGAATGTTGATTAATTTTTTTTAAAAACTTTGAAGGCTTTGAAATTCTAAAGTTTTTTCCAGGTTCAAGTTTATTTTTAGCATTAACTTACTTCAACATTAAGATGCTAAATTCAATAATCCATTGTTCAACAATATATTTGGAGAAGTAAGAAATTGTTTGGTTTCGTTTTAATTTCATGCCAAAGTGTAGAATCACCCAATTCCTACCTAGATGCTAATAAATTCTGTGAAAATTCTCAATTTCATATAAGAACCAGCAAAAACTTTACAATTTTTAAATTGGAGACAACGACGTGGCAATAAAGATTTTATTCAACAATTCCATGTATTAATCCTCACGTATCACCAACAACATCCAAACCAAACATGCAATACTCAACTTGTCCCCAATGAAAATCAAGTATAGAATTGCTGATATCATTTCCCCGCCATGGAATTTAAAAATTGTAAAAAAAAATGGAAAGCGTCTTGGGTTTTGTTTCTCACAAGGTTCATCATACATTTAAATCACATCCCGAATTGTTGGATAAGTGTGATTCGCTGACTTTGATCAAGAATATTCTGGGGAATATTATCAAGAATGCCTTTGATGAGAAATTTAGAAAAATCAAATTGTCGAATGAAAAGTTTTCGGAGAAGGTTGTAAATGTACCTGGAGCCTATGAATTGTTGGTTCATAGTGGATTTAGAACTGATGGGGAATTTGCAATTTTACCCAATGAAGTAGATTTGAGAGTGATTGATTTGGTTATTACAATTATTGAAGGATATGTATGTTTGAGATTTTCTAATATTTATATTAATAATGATAACAAAGGAACAAGAAAAGTTTACCATCAATAGAGATGATAAATCGTCAGCATCTAGTATTGAAAATACTCTCAAATTGACCGAGCTCATTAATGCTGCAGAAAAATTAAAATCTGACACTTCTAATCCTGAATATAGATTGGAATATGCAACAGCTGTTGATGAATTGAAACAAGAGGAATTATATGAACATTCAATTAATTTACTTACAGAAGCAATTGAGAATATTGTGAATAGTGGTGTTAGAGATGATAAATTAATGTATAAATTATATTATAGGATTGGATCATTACAATACTTAAAGCAAGATTTAGATTCAAGTTTGGAAAGTGTCAAACTCTGTCAGGAATTAATGAGCAAGTCTAGTGAATTTTCAGAAACCGATTTTGGAGAGATTCATCACTTATGTGCATGTATTTATGGAACTAAAAAGATGATTGACCAATCTATTGAAGAATTTGAAAAAGCACTCAAATATAACTATGAAAAGAGGGATAATACATTGAGACAGAAATGTAACACTGTTGCAAGTTATTATTTAAAACAGTGCATGGAAGAAAAAGAGGAATTTGATGTTTGTGTAAAACATTTAATGAATGTATTGAATGAGAGTCCAGGTCATGAACATACCTTACTTGTTCTAGGTATGATTCATCAAAATTTTGGTAAGCCAATGGAAGCTGTCAAATTCTATAAGGAATTATTGTTGAGGCCATCCACAGACTATGACGGAATTTTGCAAGCTCAAAATTATGGCAAGCAAAAACTGGAACAAATTTGTAACGAACACAATATTGAAATTGATTTTAATTAAATAATGAATATTTATTTCAATGATCTTCCTTGACCTGCGAATGCTTTAAATTTGCTTTCATCCTTCTTGTCAGTAGTAGCAGTAGCAGTGGTAGTGGCTGTGGAAGCACCTGGTTGGCCTGGTTTCTTTTCTTCCTCTCCATAAGTCTTTCTCTTCCTACCAAGTACTAATCCCGAAGTATTTAAATTAGTTCCACTTGCACCTGAAGCTGCTGTTGGTGTAGATGTTGTTGGTGTTGTTGTTTTTGTTGGTGTAGTACTTGTTGGAGTGTTATTACTTGATGAAGATCCTCCTTTTCCGTCCAATCTTCTTCCAACTCCAACAAATTTTGGTGGTTCTTTTGGTTCTTCTTTTGGTGGTGGTACATTAGTTGGTGTTGGAGTGATATTAGTAGTAGTTGGTTGTTTGATAATATTATTATTGACCTTGAATAATTCATCTGCTGATGGAGTGATTGGATTTACAGGTGATGGAGGCATATCAGCAGGTCTTTCAAATTCAACTTTAACATCTGTTTCCACAATACTCACAGCTTCACAATCTCCACTCGCACTAGCAACAGCTACTATATCGATAAAGAATTGTTTGTTGTTGTAAGCTATAATAATAGTATCACCACGAGAAAGACATGAAAAGTTTCTGAGTTGTTTTTCTAAGACAGCCTTTGGATCGGAAATTTCAATAAAGGCTTTTTGTTGTGGTCTGATTTTTACAAATGTACCCTTTGGTAATGCTACACTTTCAACATTAACAAGAGATCCAGGTGATAATTGCAAGTATTCTTGCATCTAAAAATACAAAATTTGATCAATTAAAAATCATATTAATATTAATAATCCGTTTGAATAATTTAAACCTACCCAGAATGGAATGTATGCTCTTCCTTCCTCTGCACTAAATTCTAAAACACCACAATGTGTAGCTTTTTTCTTCTTTGAATTTGAAATTTTAAAAAGCATTGGATATACAATATTTAATCTAGCCAATTCATCAAGAGCCGATGATGGTAAAATAATTTTACCTCCTTCATCTATTTGAGGTTTTCCACAAAAAGCACCAGTATACACTCTGTATGGTCGTTTAAATACGTCAATTCTTTGACCTTGAAAGAAATTGTTCATCATTTTTTTTTAAAGTTTATAAATAGTATCAAGTGTGTTTCTTCTAACTTAAGCTTGTTTACGTGTTCTCTTCATTGCCCATCAATAAGCGCAACATTTACAAAAAGCTTAGAGTTCAACCACCATGAGTATATTCTAATTGGATGTAAGATGTAATACATACAATACTGTGATGGTATTTGAGAATTTGAGATTTAGTGCATTTTAAATTTTTTCATCTTCTTTTTCTTGGTGATTTCCAAATATGATTTTCAATCGAAAAAGATTTTATTTTAAAAAAAAATTCAACATCGCATCGGGTGCAGCAAAATCATCATCACTTTGTGTTTTTAAATATTTTGGATTTTTTGAAAACATGTCCTTGAAAAACACAGTGATATTTTGGAATGATTTACCACCTTCTTTTAGATACACTTGTGCTAGTGTAATAAAAGATAAACTTGTTACCGGAACAAATAGTGGTATTTGTGTGCTTTGGAATTTTGATCAAGAAAGTACAAGTTATGTTCCCTTCTCTTTAATGTATGGACATCAAACTAAAGTAACAGATTGTTGTGAATGTAGTTATGATAGTGCTTCAACAAATAATAATAGTAGTAATGTAAAAGGACCACTACTTCAAAATTCATCACCTTTACCAACTCCGCAATCACCTTCATCTTCTTATAATCCACCTTATGGATTAGATAATAATAATTGTTGTTGTAGTATTAGTTTGGATGGTACAGTTTGTGTATGGAATCTTTATGATGGACGTTGTATGGCTTTATCACCAAATTTACTTTTTGATGTTGTGCCACAATGTATTTGTAATTTGAATAGATATAGTAATTATAATTCAAGTATTGTTGCAATTAGTGGTAAACATAATATGATTTATTTATTGGATTTGAATCGTTTAAAGATTATTCGTGTTTTGGAAGGACATACTGA
Organism: Naegleria gruberi; assembly: GCF_000004985.1. Lineage (NCBI taxonomy): Eukaryota > Heterolobosea > Eutetramitea > Acrasida > Naegleriidae > Naegleria > Naegleria gruberi. Next base: position 25,376 of record NW_003163322.1, on the reverse strand, counting down.
ATGGATTGCTTCACTTTCTTCTGGACCTTTTATTATTACGGATGATGTTAAATCAAGGCTTAAAAGTGTCATGTTAAGTGTTGGTGATGATCATAGTTTGAAATATTGGTCATTTGAACTGGACGAAAAAACTCACACAATTAAAAGTGAAGAACCTCTTTTCAGTATTCAAGCACCTATTGCAAATCAACCAAATGTACAACAATTTAAACCTGTAATGGTTGTTAATAATTACTATTGGTCACTTGTTGCTGCTGTTTATAATAAGGTTGTTTATATTTATACTTATCACTCTATTCAACCAATTTATACTATAACTTTACAACAAACTTTGGAAAATGAACTATTTCCACTTTCAAATAATTCTAGCTCAATTAGAAAGAATGAAAAATTCAAAGGTGCTTTATTTATTGCTAAAGACCTTTTGTTACTTCACACAAGTAAGGGTAATGCTTTTATTTATAAAATTCCATCAACTGGTAGACAAAGAATTAAATCTATTATGGATGAAGTTTTACAATTTTATTCAACTGATATTTCACCAAAACAAAAGCAATATGATAATAATGATGGTCTTTTATATATGGCTGATGAGGAAAATGGTAATGCCAATGATTTTGGAGCTGCAATTGAACAAAGTGATACAGGAGATGATGTCCAACTTGGAATTACAGTTGAAGGTGTAACACCAAGATCTAATACTACAAGTGAATCTGCTTCTGTTGCTACTCCTAGTGAAACTAAGAAGGATAAAAGGGTCAAAAATCTTCAATTAATTGTTCCAGAAAGAGGTATTACAGAATCTAAGAGTAATACTTCTCTGAAAAGTGAAGATGAATCACCAACAACTCCATCTACAACAGATATTGATATGTCATCAAATGATTTAACATCTATTGGTGCTGCTATTGAAAGAGCATTCTCTACTTCTATTATGGATGCTTTACAACTTTCTTCTTCACCTTCTACTCCAAACTTTGACAGAGTTGCTCAAAAGGAACAACCAAAAATTGTTAAAGTTATTGATAGTGCTCTCTCTGAAAATGATCCATATGGTGATTTTGTTTGGCAATACGATCCAATTAGTAATATTCTTTTACGTGTTAATAACGATGTTATTATCATTTGGAAAGTTACTATTTCATCTTCAACAGTTGATATTACACTGCTATCAAGTGATAATAGACTTGCCAAGGGATGGAATACTTCCAATACTGTAAAAGAAAATAGCTTAACAAACAAGTCTCCTATCAGTGTTTCTCATTTTGCTGTTGAGCGTATTTCTCCATGTTTAATTAGGGGCTTCCATAATGGTGATGTTCATATTCAATATACTACTACACAAAATAATGGTAAAGAAGATTCACAAGAATTGTACATTCAAAATGCTCACAAAAAACGTGTTACTACACTGCTTGTCATGAGTGATGATGACAACAATCCACTTTTACTTTCAGGAAGTGCAGATTATAGCATTAAGGTTTGGCAACTGGATTCTACAGATCTCAAATATCACAAGTTGTTGAGATCTTTCAATTATCACTCTGGTAAGGTTGATTTACTCTTTGTTCCTCCAAGAACAATAAGAAGAAAGTTGCAAAACTGCTTCTGTTCTCTTTCAGATGATGATCACAGTGTTATAATGTACAGTGTCAAGACTTTGGATGTCATTCATATTTTAGGTGGACATGGAAGTACAGTTGTTGCAATTTATTGGAGAAGTGATTTGGATTATTTACTTGTTCAATGTAGTGATGGTACAGTGTATGTTTGGAGTATAAGTACGGGTCTATTGGAAAGAAGAGTTTCTGGAGCTTCTGCCAAGTATTTGATCAAGACAAGTGAACAATCGAGTGTTATTAGTGGCAGTTTTGGTCAATCTGATCCAAGTACATCATCTGGTTCTAATAGTCAAGGATCTGGATCTATTGGTTCTTCTGGTATTGTTAAATTGTCCTTCTCTAAACAATCAGCAACATCTGAGGCCTATAATAAGGCTAAAGGATTCATAGAATCCATATCACTTCAAGTGAATGAACAAACACCAGATATTCAATTATTGACCATTAGTGTTAGAAGATGTGTTACATTTATCAACTCTAAGAAGAATTTATTCCTCAAATATTTTAGTGATGGAGATTTATCAAACACATCTGTTAATCCTGAAGATGAAATTGAAAATAGAATTAACGACAGAAATATGTCAGCTCTGTTAACATCCCTTTCATATTTATTACAATATGGAAATGATCCTTCACTTAAACAACTTAGACATGAAATTCGTTTTGCAATTTTAAGAATTCAAGGACAACACAATGATACATCAGATTTTTCAATGATTGATAATTTAGCACCATATCCTAAAGGATTTATTGGATTGAAAGGTGCAGGTGAAACTTATTCACTTATTGTTCCAAGTATGAGTGATAATTGCCATCCATTTATTTTCTCACCTGTATTATCTTCTATTTATATGATTGGTGCTGTTTCTGTATTGACAGCTATCAGTGCTAATTTACCTGCCACTCTCAAATTCCAAAAAACCTGTAATGATTGCATAACTTATTTCCTCAATCAAATTCACACCGGATTTGATAACTTCCAAGAACCATCATTCTTGTGGTGTGCACAATTTTTGAAAGATCAAACAAAGGATGTACAACAAGCTGCTAGATCAGTAATGTACAGTGTACTTCAAAGAATGGAACCTGTTCAACACAAACTTTTAGCTGAAAAACTTGCAAACATGATCATCGAAAGTTCTAACAAGACTTCATCAAAGCAAATTAATACCCAAAGACAAAACTTTGTTGTTGCCCTCGCCTTGTTGGCATACAGAGTTCCAAGAGCTGTTGATGGAAGAATTGCCACTCTGACAGCAATGGAATTGATTGATATTTTAGAGAAGGGAGGTCCACAACATAGTACAGCAATTACTTTGTTGGGTGATGCTTATTCAATTTGGAAGTTTTATATTCCTGATCCAATGGGATTCTGTAGACAACTTTTCCAAATTTCCTTACCAGCCCTTACTTCACAAGTACCTTCTTCTAATAGTTCAGCTGCTGAGATTAGTCAACTTGCTATTGACTCACTCCAAGCATTTGTTAACATGGCAAGTGCAGATACTCCTCTCTATATCGATTTTATTACGAATATCATTTCAAATGCTCAACAAACAAGTACAACCACACTCAATGCAGCAATTAGTTCTCTATTCCCAGTCATGCAAAGACATCCAAAATGTTTAATGGATCATTTAGTTGTATTGACATCTTTATTATTGAAAGTTTTGGATCCTCATTTCCCTGCTATTAGAGATATTTGTATGGCCAACTCGACAAATATTCTTCGTTTCATGGTTGAAATTTATCCAATGGTTTCATTCCATCAAGAAAAACAAAAGTTAGCTGTTGGTTCAATTAATGATGGTACAGTTTGTATTTATGATATGCGTACAGCAAGTAAATGGCAACTATTTGAAGCTCACCAGAAACAACCTCAAAAGCAGAGTCAAAAAGGTCAACCTTCTGCTTCACTTGATGCTTTGAGTTTTTCACCAAATGGTCAATATTTGTGTTCTTTCAGTGCAGCTGAAAAGACATGTAAGGTTTGGAATACAGATGCTGGAAGTGGAGGAACTATTTTACAATTATTAGGTGTCACTAATAGAAATGTCAAGACATTTGAAATTGATCCAAATTATGTAAGATCACCTTTGAAACCAATGGAAATTTTAAAGTTTGTTAGATTTGAATGGGACAATAATAAGATGTTCTCATTAAAGCCAGGAAAGAATTTGAACAAGGTAACCTTTAGACTATAAAACAAAAGTAACATTAAAATTTAATCAATACGTTTATTTCCTCTTTCTTTTCTTCTACTTGTTGTTAAGGTAATTTTAGCAACATTGGAAGCAAATTGCATGGCTTTTTTAGGTTGATTGGATTCAAGTTCTAAAATTTGAGAAACCATTTGTCTTAACAAAAGTTTATCCTTAGCTTGTTGGAATTTAGTTGAATTATTACAACCTTCCTTAATTTCAAACTCAATCTTATCTCTCAAATCAACAGTAAAACTGAGTGGAAGTGATTGAACAAATTCAATTAAATTCTCATCCAAGAATGGATGTCTACACTCTCTTCCATGTGATGCAATAATTCGATCATCCCTTCCCAAATTTCTATACCACAATCTATTTACATCCATATTCATTTCCTCATTTAAACCTTCCCATCCTTCATCTTTGAATCTTTTAAGATATCTTCGATAACCTCCAAGTAGTTCATCACTTCCAACTCCACACAATAAAACTCTACTTTGAGATTGTACCAATTGACTTGTATCACTCCCATATAAATACCCTCTTCCTCTACTAGCAAACCATAATACACATCCAATAGTATAATCTAATACTGTATTGTTTGGATAAATTAATTGTTTAATAGTATTGGCATATTCTTCAACTTGTGCTTTTAAAACATCAATTAATACTAAATTAAATCTATTTCCATATTTATCATTTAACATTTTAAATGCTTGAATAGATTGAATTCTATCATGTCCTTTTGATACTTGTTCCAATGAATTACCAAATGAAACATTTAATAATGTAATTTTTTCATTTAAATTATTTAATGAATTTAAATGTGAAAGTGAAGCTAAAACAAGTGAATCAATTCCACCAGAAAATAAAATTGCATAATTTGCTTCATTTTCAATATCATTTAAATTGTTTTCACTTCCATTTTTAGTATTTTCCAAATTTGTTAATTTTGGTCTTTGTAAAAAATTAATTCTTTTAGAAATTGAATCTGAAAAAATTCTATAAAAATCATTTAATACATTTTTATATTCTTCTGAATGTAAATCTTGTAATTCTTTAAATAAAATTCTTTCCTTATTAATAAAATTACTTTTATATTCATATTTCTTTAATTGGTTATTTTTTAATTGAAATATAAATGGTGGAATTGATTTAAATTCCATTCCAGGAATACTATTACTAGAAATAATCAACTTTCCATTAGAATAATAATAAACTAAACTTCTCTTTCCAATTTTGTCTCTTCCAAATAATAAATAATTAAATTTAATATTAAAATAAATAAATGCAAATGGTCCTTGAATATTATTAAATATAGAAATTATTTGTTTTTTATCATTAATATTATTATTTAATAATTCAAATAATAAATTTGTATCATTACCATTTTTTAATTCATTTTCCATATTTGGATAATTAAATATTTCACCATTCCATAATAATATTTGATCAGAATTTGAAATTGGTTGAATTGTAACATTTTCACCTCTCAATGATAAAACACTTGAAATAAATGTAAAATTATTAAATTTTAATTTTCCTAAATAGTCAGGTCCTCTTTTAATTATTAAATTTTCAATTAAACTTTCAATTTCATTCCAATTTTCATCATTATTATCATCATTACTATTTGATAATGATAATGATGAATTGCTCTTGTTATTCAATTCATCATTATTACCAACTCTATCTTCATCTTCATCATCGGAATGAATTAAATTATTATTATTTAATAATTCTAATGATGATGATGATAGAATACATTGTGAATCATAAAATCCAATACCACACATTTTTTTTTATTATTAAAAAAATTACAAAACATATCAACACTTTTTAATAACTTTTAATTTACATTTTTACAATAAATATACTTTACAAAAAAAGAAACTTTAAATGTTTTTTTATTGTTGACATGATTTTTTAATATAATCAATGTAATTAATTAAATTTTCCAAAGTTTCATCAATATATTCTAACAATTCTTCATCATTTGTTTCTGTTAATAATTTATTTTTAACTACACCTTCCAAACATGGTAATAAATTTAATAATTCCTTTTCAATTCCCTTTTCATCTGCATAAACATCAAAAATTCCATTTAATAATTCTAATAAAATTGGTAAATCTTTACATTGATTAATTGATTCTATAAATAAATTTAAAATTTTCTTTTTAAATTGATTAATTTGTCCGAATTGAATTAACAAATTTGGATAATTTGATAAATTAAAATTATTTAAAATATATTCAATAATTTCAATATTATCAATTTTTTCATTAATAATATTTAATAATTCTAAAATTAAAATTTCATTTGTTTTTAATAATTTAATTAAAATTTCAAAAATTTCTTTTGAATTATAAATTTCATTATTAATTACATAATGAATTAAAATTTCTAAATTTAGAGATAAATTTTCTGAATTTTTAATATCATTTAAAATATTATCAATTTTTTCATAATTTTTCAAATTAATTGAAATTCCATTTATAAAAGTATTAATAATTCCATTTTCGGATAAATCAGATAAATCACCAAATACGTTAGTTTCAATTTCCTTTGTAATTAAATAAATAATTTTTAAAACTTTTTCTTTATATTGATTTTTTAAAATATTTAAAATATTTAAATCTAAATTATTTAAAATTATTTCTGTAAATTGTGGAATTAATTGAATTAAAAATTCTAAAATTGTATTTATAATATTTTCAATACTTGTTTTATCTTTATGATCATAAATCATTGTAGGATGTAAATTATTATCACTTGTTTGTAAATAATTAATTGATTTAAATAATTGTTTAATTAATTCACTTTCCATATTTGTAAAAATACTTTCATCAACAAGATTTAAATTTCTCAAAGCTTTTGTACTTTCTAAAATAATTGGATTATGTTTTTCAATTGTTAATAATTCAATTAATCGTTCAATAGCTTTATGATTTTTTAACATTTTAATTGAATCTTGTTGATTATTTTCATCTTCTAAAATTGTTTGAATAGTTTCACAAGCTTGTTCAATACTTAGAAAGGATTTGGAAAATAATAATTGTATAATTTTAGGTTCATTCTTTTTATTTGGTGGTTCTTCCAATATTGTTTCTTCTCCTTCGTGTATGGAGACTAGAATATTTTCTCCATCATTTTCTCCACTGTTAGTAGTTGAAGTAGTAGTTGATGTATTATTATTTTGTTTTTTACGTTTTCCCATTTTTTTAAAACAATTTTTCTTCGGAGGCAGATGCAAATTGTTGTTGAGGTTGTTGTTGTTGGGATGCAGCATTGGAATTACTAGTGGATTGACTCTTAATCTTTGCCATTACAACTAAAAGTTCATTTGGATGCAAGTACTTTTTGATGACACTTGTTTCCAATTCTTCTAAAATGGTTGCAATAATTAAAAGTCTTTCTTTTCGTTGTCTGAGAGCATTATCAATTAACTTGACAATATTCTTATTAATATTCAATACAAGTAATTTGAGTTTTTCCTTAGCAATGAGAATGGTATCCTTACTTGAAAGTGGATCTAATGGACGAATTGTAACCTTTCCATAAATCATCTTTTTAACATCAATACTATCAGCAAATCCATCCAATCCATGTGTTTCTGAAATATAATCAGATACAATAGGTTTTGGGAATAAAACTTCTGTTCTAAACTTGCTTAGGAATATCAAATTCTTAAAATCTCTTTCAGCATCTCGTTTCATAATTCTAACAATTTCCTTGATTAATATTTTACATTCTTCTAGAGTAAAGAGTTGATCAGTTTTGATACGGAAAATTAAATCCTTTCTAGCTTCACTGAGAGTAAATCCAACAAGCTTTCCTTCATCAACTTTCCAAATCTTGACACTTTCTTGTTCTTCCATATTGGCTTTACCAGATTCGAGTTCTTCCAATTCCTTTTTAACTCGTTCTCTTTCTTCCTTTTCTGCTTCAATTCGTTTGAGTTCTTCCATCTTTTTCATTTGAACTTCTCTCAACTTGTTAAGTTTGGCTTGTTCCTTAAGGATAACAGCTTCACGTTCTCTCTTTTCCCTAGCAATTTTTTCTTCTTCTTGTCTTTTGATTTCTTCAATTCTTCTCTTTTCAGCTTCTTCCTTTTCAATACGTTCTCTCTCTATACGAAGTTTTTCTTCTTCTTCTCTTCTCTTTCTTTCAATTTCTTCTCTATGTTTTTCAAAGTAAATTCTTTCTTCTTCTTCCTTTTTGAGTCTTCTCATAGTTGCAACTTCCTTAATAGCTTTGAGTTTTCTAAAGGATGCTTGAATTGTTATCACATATTGAACGAGCTTTTCATTTCTCAATGATTCCAAATCAGAGTAAGCATAGTGTCGAAGGAATACTGTTGATTTACCAATTTGTGCTTTAACTTTATCAAACTTGACTGATTTGATAATTTCTTCGCATGATACTCTCATTTCTTCTTTGGTAGATCCTTTTTGTTGGGCTGGTGGGAGAAGTATCTTGAATTTGTGATAGAATTGATCAAAAGGCATTCTTACACTGTAACCTTCTCTTCTGATTTTAACAGTTTCCAAAACACCAGATGATCTCAATTGATTCATAACTTCAGTAACACTGAACATGTTTGGTTTCTTAGCAGGGTGAGGCTTAAGACATCTAATATAGTGAGGCCTAGTAGAATTAATAGTGGTTAATAAATTGTTAAGTTGTTTTCTGAATGATTCACCAACAGTGTCTTTAGCATTACCAGTATCTTCCAAAAGGTCCTTAATAAAATTACAAGTACTTGTCTTGGTTAATTTGAACAAGTCTCCATTGAGAGTATCCTTATTCTTTTCAATCCACCCAGTAACATTATATGATACATCACCTGCATAGTGTCTAACAATAAAATCTTCCTTTTTCAATGGAGAAGCATCAAAGAATCCTGTCTTTTTCAAATAGGCCTTTTTGAGTTTTTCCAAAAAGTCGATATCTGTAGAGCTAGATTTACAACAATCAGTTAAAGAATTGACAACACCCTTTTGAATCAATTCAATACATTCTTGATTATCATTAAATGTAACTGATGTAACTTCAATACCTTCTTCTCTACATTCATCCACATCTTTCTTAAAAGTGTAATTATTATAAACTCCTTGAAGTGCTTCATTGGCAAAATTGATACACAATTGTTCGAAACTATTCTTTTCAAAAGCTTCAAAACCATAAATATCCAACAATCCAATAAAGTTATCAACCTTATGTTGCTTTGATGAATCGAGATTTTCGTTAATTTTCTTAATAATCCAGTTAAATACAGCATCATATAACGCCTTTGAAAAAGCATCTCTTGCATCACATGCCTTAGCAGGTACTAAACCTTTCAAAATCAAGTCCTTTCCTGCAGAGACATACATTGTTGTAAGAGCCTTTTCAAGACCAACTTGATCAACTCTTAAAAGTTCTGCAACATTCTTTAAAGTTTGCTTGTTTTCAACTTCAGATCCATCACCTCTAAGATTAAATTTCAAATTTTGCATATGTAATACAGCTGCTGTAATTCGGAAGATGGCATCTTGTTCAGTTTGAGAAATACCCACAATATTCATGGCCTTTATAACTTCTGCATATTCTTTTCCGTCATCCACACCATTGACTGTAAAACATTTACCTTGATTAATGCAAGAATAATCTTCAGCCTTTGATAAATATAATTCCTTTCTTCTCTTTGCATCAGCTCCGGCCAATAATTGATAGAAAATGTGATATCCTCTTTCTCCTAGTGGTTGTGATATTACTCTTGATTTTTCCAATAGATAATTATACATATAGGCTCCTAAAATTACACCTTCCTTGTCGAATTGCATAATAATAAATTTACCAAATCTCGATGAATTGTCATTACGTTGAGTTTTAGCATTACCAAAAGCTTCTAGAATTGGAGAACATTCTTGTATCTTGATAGCAATACCCGAAGCATTTTCTCTAATTTTTTCATCAGTTGTTATTGAACATGATAATTTAGATAGATATTTGATGACTGTCTTACAGCCTTCAGTTTTACCTGCACCAGATTCACCACTAATAAGAATGGATTGATTTTGTTTTGTTTCCTTCATGATTCGATAGGCATTATCAGCAATACTCCAAGCATGTGGAAGAAGATTTGAATTCTTTCCCTTATTACAATACAAGTCCATCTTATCATCTTGAACATAGGGAATTGTCCATTTGAAAGGATTCATTGCTATAGCTAAAACTCCTCCAATCAATGTATAAATTACATCCTTTTTATATCTATTTCTTAAACAATTTAGAAGAGTCACTTCATGAAGTTCTGTCATTGATAACAAATCATCATGATCAAGTTTATCCAAGTCATTTGTGTATTTAAATAATTGATCCTCATTAACATTTATAGGGTTCTTAATATTGGTGTACATATAAAATTACTACCATTAGATAATGATGATTCCAACTTACCTCATTAGCTAAAGAGTCGTTAAGGCTCGCAACTGGTTTTATTGAATAGGCTCCCTTTTTGTTATTCTTATCGGCTGCATCAACTTTACCGACTATCCATGACTCTGTTGGATGATTAACGTACACTGTCTCCCCAACCTTAAATAAGCCTGAAAATTGTGCATACATTTTTTTCTTTTGAAATATGTTAACGTTACAGTAATTTTGATAATAGCACAGCTTCTCACAACAACTTCATTAAGGGTACTCTACTGAACAGAGTTTTTGTGTTTGTGTTCGAAGGTCAGATGGTCGAGTGGTCTAAGACGACACGTTAAGGTAAAACTAATATTAATACCGTGTTCCGCAAGGGCGTGGGTTCAAATCCCACTCTGATCAATTTTTTCAAACAGCCATTGTCTGTTTATGGAAATTAGGTTTGACATGTTCACACAACTTTTGATCCGATAACTTTCAGTTCTTCTTCATGGTGATTCGCTTTATTGCTTCAGTAACATTTGTATTATTCGAATAGATCACTTATTCGGATATTTATTCAAATATATTTCATAATTCTGTGAAATACAACCAAAGTGTTAATAACATTAAAGCTCACAGAAGAATTTGAAAAAAACAAGCCACCCAAACAGAAACTACAGTTTTTATTCTTTTTACAATCATCATTTTTCAACTTCACCAATTTAGATAAAGTTTCAGATATGTAAATGGAATTCTCAAAAAAATGGCCTTTTCGCATTAAGAGATGTTTACTGAAAAGACACCTATTGGAAGGTTACTAGTATGTGATTAAGGATTTCTCTATTGGAACAACGATTCTGAATCCATTTCATATCCTTCCCACCGTTGTTCTTACCGACACTATACTGCATCATTATTACAATATTATTATTCTAAACAATAATCACATTATGATATTGATAATCAAATTGAACCATTCATAATTCTCTCAATAATATTTGACCGTTTAAAAGTGGTAGTGTTCATTAACAAAAATGATTCATCAACAACTGAACTGTAAACCCAGTAGTAAATGAACATCACCAGAGTAAATTGTATCAAAAGGTATAACAAGCTAGTATTCTCCAATAAACCTCAAAATAATTCTAGATTCCACAACTTCAACCTTGCCATTTTACGTATCGATTTCCTCAATTGATAAAAACAAAAGACTTTTGGGTCTAATTGGTAAGCCGTCATGAAAGCCTTTTTAATTCAAAAATGCAACGTCAAAACCCATCAGATTCAAAAATGGAGGCGAGTGAACGTTTATTGCAACAGGCAATTGTTTATTGTCTTTTTGGCGCCCAATCACTGATGTGAACGCTCTATGGAAAATTTCTGCTTTTCTTAAACTGCGAGCGAGATTTTGTACAGATAACACTTTCTCGTATATGCTTGCTCGTAACTCAACAACGATATTCATGATTGTGCTTCTGCTGCACCACCTCTTAATATTGATGCGCACCCACAATTGGACTGAATGTGTACTTGTCATACTGCTGTCAGTAACACTTTCTTTAAAAAAAAATTGTTGAAAACACAACAGACACTTTCTTGTGGGACTATTCGGTTGCAACAACAATAATTTCTTTAAACACAATAACAACAATATAAACACACGTGAGAAAGTCCCTACTACTAATATCACACACTCCTCTCTAACGAAACAAAAAACACACGATAAAACTTTATACGAAACAAAGGCTAGAAAATGGGTTGTATGGGAAGTAAACAAGGAAATAATTCAAACACAAGACCAGTTGTTAAGAATAATGACTGTAAATTGTTATTGTTGGGCGCTGGTGAATCTGGTAAATCAACACTTTTCAAGGTATGTTTATTGTGAAAGCTCTAGACTAAACGTTATACGAAATCATCTATTATGTGTACTCGAACCTTCCATCATCTTCATCCCTCTCATGAACTTTATATTTCTACTACACTGCGTTTATGTACTATTACATTCCACATTCCACTTTCCACTTATTCTACACATATATAACATACGAAACTAAACTAAACTAGCAATTTAAATTATTAAAAGAAGGTTCCTATACAAGTGAAGAAAGAAACATATTTGCCAGTACAATCAAGGGTAACGTTGTTCGTGCCATGATTTCCATGGTTGAAGCCTGTGATGAATTAGGTGAAGATATTGAAAAGGAGGAAAACAAACAATTTGCACAAGAATTAATTCAATTAGATGATGAAAATGCTCTCCTCAATGTTGATGCCTTCTACAATGCAGAATTGGTTCAGAAATTAAAGAACTTGTGGAATGACACTGGTATTCAAAATGTTTTACAACGTAGAGATGAATATCAATTATTGGATTCAACTGAATACTTTTATGAAAGAATTGATGATATTAGTGCTAAGGGTTATGTTCCAACTGATAGAGATATTTTAATGTGTAGAACAAAGACAACTGGTGTTGTTGAATTGAAATTGTATGTTTTTTTATTATTATTATATTAATATTAATGTTGACACATTTGACATTGTTTATTATCATTATTTATATCATCATTATCATATTATTATTTATATCATGATATGATAAATAGTGAACAAGATGGTACTAAGGTTTCACTTATTGACGTTGGTGGTCAAAGAAATGAACGTAAAAAGTGGATTCACTGCTTTGAAAATGTCACTGCCATTTGTAAGTTTATACTATTTCACATAATATTCACACACAAATATCATCCTAACTTGGTTATCATGTGATATTATTATCATGATAATAGTATTCGTTGCTTCCATGTCAGAATTTGATCAAAAATGTTATGAAGACGACAGTACAAGTAGAATTCAAGAATCACTTTTATTATTTGATGAAATTGTTAACAGTAGATACTTTATTGATACACCAGTCATCTTCTTCTTGAATAAGAAGGATATTTTCCAAAAGAAGATTGCCACTAAGAAACTCGCAGATTTCTTCCCAGATTATCAAGGACCAGCTCATGATTTTGATGCTTGTTCTAAATATATGCTCCAAAAGTTTACTTCAAGAATTAATGATGCCAACAGAGAATTCTATCCATATATTACCTGTGCCACAGATACTGATAATGTGAAGAACATTTTCGATACTGTTAAAAAGATTGTTATTAAGAAATAAGTCAAGCAACAAAACAATTTGATGATTCTATATTTGATTCAATCGAATATGATCAATCATCAAATAGTACTATCTCTTTTCACACAGCAATGTTGCAATTCTAATTATCATCACACAAATTTTGTCTCTCTCCGATTTAAACTCTTGTACACTAGTAAACAACAAACGATTAAATTATAATTATCAGTTGTGTATTTATTTGAATGTTGAATAGTATATTGGTTCTTACTGTGTGGTATGAATATGATTGTAACTGAACGAATGTCTATTAAAACTCTTGGTAAACCAACAGGCTAAAATTACAAGGAAATATATAGTTATAACTGCTTTGAATAGAGATTGTTAATGTTTCCTTTTAGAACACCCTCAAATAGAGCCCAACAAGTGGGTTTTTGTGAACGCTCATCTGTACTGCTACCAATAACTGTAGTTGTTCTTACAATTTCATGATAACTCTCCTCCAATTCTTTCATCAATTCTAATGGATTCAACTCTGACAATACCAAATCTACAAATAATTGCTCTGTCAAATCTCTTACTTTCTTCTCCTCATCCAACATTCCAATAATTAGAATTTCCCTTAAAACATGGCAAACCAATGTTGAATGATTAGAATCATTGGAAATCTTCTTTGTACGAACTATTCTTGTGAGTTTCAATGATTTGTTAGAAACGATTGGTTCAGAATACTCATCTTGATGTTTCATTTGTTCTAAAAGTGATTGATTGAATCTGAAAATTCCCATCTCTGTAATCTTTTCAAAAACTTTAACTCTAATTCTCTTTTCTTTATCTCTTGATTTAATATGTAACATGTTTGAGAGAATTAGTAAATTGTGTTGCTGATTATTATTGTTGTCATCTCCTTGTTGAGGTAATAAATCGAAAATCAACAACCATAAATCAAAAGAGACCTTCCTAACACTTTGATTTGGATCAAATTTCAAAACATGTGATGTTTGGTTGAGGATTCTATTAATTGGCACAATATTCGCTTGATTATTTGATTGCTGATTAATTCTACGTTTGTAAAATTTAGATTCAACAATTTTCTGAATCATTTCCAATGCTGTTATTCTACAATCTGCATTCTTATTAGTGAATAGTACCTTATCAAACATTAATTCAACAAATGATTTGACAATTGAACTGTTATGATCTTCAATATTATCAATATCATCAATTAATAAATTGTAATACATTATAATTGCTTGATTTTTTGCCTCAATTTCCTCAGTTGTATTTGTAATTATTTCTTTCAATGATTGAAGAATGAATTTACTAAAATCTTCTTCAGTGGCTTCTTCATCTGTTGAGGATGTTGTTTTAGATTTCATTAGAGATTGAATTAATTCATTCATATAAATATTAAATGTTGAATGAAATTGATTAGTTCTCTTCACTTTCATTACAATAAACAATCTCTTCAACAATTCAATTAAATGAGGTTTCATTAATGAACTATCATGTTTCCACAATTTTCTAAACCAATACTTTGCAATATTCATATGAGTTGAATGAAATCCAATTCCATTACCATTATTATTCAATGATTTAAATATAACATTTTGAATTGAATGAATTAAATGTTTAAACACAATTTGATAACCAAGTGAAGAGAGTTGATGTTGAATTTCATTCTCAACACTTGTTACACAAATCCAATTAAATATTCTATTTAGAAATTGTTTCATCAATTCACTGGAGTGTTCAACCTTAATATTGGAGAATCGTTGTGGATTCATTAAAGTTAAAGTTTCTAAAAAGTTTTCATCATAACTAAACATGATCATAAAACAAACTAATTCATCATATAAACCAAAGTAGGAAGCAATTTCTGAATTAATTATAATAGAATTGTCTTCATCCAAATTATTATTCATAGTTTCATCATTATCATCATCCTTATTAGAAACTAAACTATTCTTCAATATACTACTATTCGGATACATGAATATTTCAAATAATACATAAATAGTCAATTTACAATTTGATATTAATCTATTCAATATTGATTCTTTAGAAATCTTTTCTTTTGATGATAAATTATGAATAAATCCACAAATTAATTTAATGCAAGGCTTGATCACCTTTTCAATTTTATCTTTAAGTGATAAATTATCATTCTCATCATCATTTTCATCACCACCATATAATATAGATAGGAATCGAGAGGCTTGTTGTCGTTGTTGTTCTTGATAAAAGTCTTTTGATTGATTTAAAGTCTTGGAAATATTCCTCAAATCAGCCTTGATTGCATTCGATATAAATAATTGAAATTCAACTATTATATGATTAGTACTACCCTTGTCACTGCTAATTGAATGTTTCATACTTTGAGAATGTGAATTTTCTTATTGTTGTTGTTGACTGTTTTTTTTTAAAGTTGTTTGTGTATAAATAGTTTAAGGCTTTGAGAATTTTGTCTTGTTTTGATTGGAAATTGTAATGATACAATATTATATATGGATATTAATTTTGAAATTATTTAATAATTTTATTAAAACAAAAATCTTCTATCAAGTAATGTTTTTGAGATTAAGTTTTTCCTTACAAAATTACGTCTCAACCACAAAAATCCTCTATTAATAACATAAACAATCATTAGTATTCCAAAAACTGATTCCCAGAAAATGTTCAGAATGGCAAACAAGAGAATATTGAAAAAGATCATTTTCCATTCAGTTCCTCTCAACATTACCCTAAAGAAGGAATAGTTTTGGAAAAAATGTTCATAGTCATCCTTAAAGAAAAATTCTCTATCGTGTTGATAAATAAAATCTGGAGTAAATCCTAATCTGTAGGAAAGTTGCTTGTCCAAAATTTGTCCTTGTTTGATTTTTACATCAGTCACAACTCTCTTGAAATATTCATTGATTGTATTGTAACCATCAATAAATGCTGCTGGAATGTATCTACTCTTTTGGCCTACATTAAAGTTGAAAATATCACTAATTCTAAAATCACCTTGTAGAGGAGAATTGAGAAGAGGATTGTTGATTTGGTTTCTCTCTCTCATTGTCTGTTGGATGGGTTGTTCAATTGGAGGATTAAGAGTGACAGGATTTGTTGGATTAGGTTGTTGGGTTTCATGATTTTGAGGATTTGGAGGAAATTGGTTATTATTATTGAAAGTATTAACTTGGGGCATGTTTGGTCTTTGATTTGAAACACCCCTCTGGTTTCCTACTGCTCTTCTTAAAAAACCATTCTTTGCTTCCTCCTCCTGAATTGGAATGAGAAGGAAGTTATCATAGTTTTCTCTGACAGACCTTGAAATGTACAAATCAAATGTTAATACAACATTTCTTTTCTGTTCACTCGAGGTTTGAAGCAATCCTCTCTTTGGAAAGAAATCATTACTCTCAAGAGAAAGGCCCTCATAAAACTCTTTCATATTAGAATCTGCAAAACGGAATATACTCTCACCATGAATATAACATCCTGAATGTAATTCGTCAAGTATTACAATACTGATATTGGCAATTGAGCATGTATCAATGAGTGAAGTGATTGGATTTCTAGTAAATCTGTACAATACAAATTTGAAAAACAAATATTGCAGCAATGATATGGACAAGTAGAACCACATCAAGAGTGCAAGTCTCAAAATAGGATGACTAGGATAATTTGTAAGAATCTTATTCTCCAATGGTGATGTAGATGCTAATTGAATTACATTACCTCCATCTAAAATAAGAAGAACCAGAATCAATGTGAATTCCAAACTAGTCCATGTTAATTCTTGGAGTTTCTCCCATTCTTTAGCAATGAAATAGCTTCTCCATATACTGACTGATGAATAAGATCCTTCAGCTCTTCCTCCAACTCCAACTACTTTTCCTTTTGACTTTTCCCAATCCATAAAGAAAATATCATAACTGCAATGCTTATAAAACTCATAACCTAAATCAAGGGTTTTACCCAATAGAGCTACAAAAACAATGACAAAGAAATACCACTTATCAGCTCCATCAAAATTTGGAAGCAAAATAAACACACTGTCTTGTAACTTGAAAAATAAATAGTATAGAGAGACAATTACAATAATTACAATAAATAAATAATTTGAAAAGTGGGCACAAAAAGTAAATATAAACTTTCCAAGAGTTGGAAAGTCTATTTGTGCTAATCTTCTTCTTGAGTATCTGTAGCTAGCAATGCAGGATGTCAATAGACTTCCTACTAGACCAATAATTGCAAACACTAAAACAATAATCCAAGGTGTTTGTTGAGATTGGATATAGGAGGCAGAGAATGAAATTGTTGGAGAGGTTATTGATTCAGTGTCAGAGGTTACAAATTTTGAAAGTGTTGAACTTTGTATCTTTCTTGATGTATACTTTAAGGTAAGTGTTGGTGGATAAATTTTTTCTGAAACTGATGGATTTAATGATACATAGAGCTGAGCACTCTCCAAAATTCTAACAACGGAAGGAGTTGTACCATCGGTAGTGACCCCAGCAAGGTTGTCGTACAAGAAGAACCTTCTGTAGAGAGTACTTGTACCAATATCAGCGAACGATGTCTTGTCATCTTTAAGAATTTGAACTGGAACTGGGTAGAGTATGCCACTGTCCAAAATATCTGAATTGAATGGTTAGTCTTTGAAACAAGACATATTACTTACAAAGTTCATAAAAGAAAGTAGATTGGGAATAAGGTAAGGAGAGGACATTGTAAAAACAATTTTTAACATAATTGTTTCCAAAATCTAAAAAACCAGATCCTTGAAAATTACTTGTTGGACATAGTTCTAATTGATTGGTCAACTCTTCAAAACCTAACCAATTTCCATAGACATTGAATTTGGAGAGATAAAACTGTAATCGTGATACTCTATCCTTCCTTCCACTCAATCCAACAGATTGAAGCAAATCAGTATTGTACAAATTTTCACTTGCTGTTCCAGTGTACTTTAACCATGGAAGGCCATTCTTCCAACCGCTGAAACCATTTACTCTGTCCTCAGTTAGTGTATTGAAAATGGAGTAATACATTTTACAAGCAGGAGTAGATTCATCATACAAGAGTAAGGTACACAGGTTTGCAAGCATTTGGCAAGCAGTGACATTTTGTAATGATTTACAATGAGCTCCAGCCTGATAAAAGTAATCATAAAATAACTTTGATCTCACAGATTCAGTTGACGGGGTATCTTGTCGACTATTTTCGAATACTTGGATAAAGGTTATTAAGGCAGATGAATCAATAGGATATTTGCTATTGATATCAAGGTAGGCATCTTTCAGAATGCACATATTAGACCACTAAACTCATGTTTTTATCATTTAAATATCTTTTTAAACTTACTAATTGATGTGAAGAAGGGCAAACACAGGAAGTTCCATCTGTACTTGCTTGCATCAGTGGATCAGGACAAGGGGAGCACAAATATCTATTCGAAGGATGAGGAATTGATTTTGAACCACATGAAATGCATTGTTTGGCACTTAGATAATTTCCACCTGCATCTATTTCAACTAATTTTGAAGTTCCATTGCATTTACAGTCTTTTAGAGTAGAGTCAAATCCCAAAGTTGAAGGTCCACATGTCATACAAATTGACCGATCTCTTGAAGATGCGAATGTACATTGCTCACAAGTCTTTGATGAAGTAGTAAAAGTGAGCTTATACCCTTCATTACAGTAACAATACAATCCATCCGTGGATACTTCATTAGTGGAACAATCCTTACAGAACATTGATGATGAATCAAAAAACTGAGAGCTTTTTGAACAAGTGGAATTACTCAGTGTTATCGATGATCGTACGGAACTTGTATGAAATATTAATATTACTATTAAAATTATTATTGAGATTGAATGTTTAAAGGTTGTAGTAGTGTGATTTCCTTCCGAAAAGGTCACAAAGCCAAACCATTTTTGTTGAGTGTTGTTGTGTAAGGCCATTTTTTTTGGTGGTTGTTGTATGTAAATTTGTTGGCGCCAAATTTACATACAACAAAAACCAAGCCTTCTCGTCTAACAAGCCTTCTCATGTTCATTCATTTGTTCCAGCCTACTTCTTGTGAAAAGGAAATTCAAATAAATTTATTTATTGGAATATTATTTTACATTGTTTGGGAATTTCCAAGTTTAAACATCTTTGGAAGCTTAAATTTTAGAATATCAACTTGATCTTTTAAATCCTTGTTTTGAGCATTGACCTTGTCCAATTCAAATTCCATACTATTAATGATTTTCTGTTGACTGAGAAAATTTTCCTCCATTTTCTTATTAGCTTCCCTTAGAATGGATATAATCTCATAACTGGACTGCATTTCTTTTTTAACCTTTGCTAACTGTTGATTATGCCTTTGTTTTTGTTTTGAAGATTCTTCATTCTGATCACTAACAGTTCGTTTATACAATTCCACTTGATCCCTCAATTGTTCTGTTAGTTGGTTCACTTTTGATTGGTAATCATTGATAGTTTGTTGATGGTTAACTTGTTCTTCTCCTAGTTTTTCCTTATAGTGTTGTAACTCTCTTTTTAGAACCATATTTTCTGATAAAAGAGCACTTTCCTTTTCTTGGAATTGAGTGGTCATTTGATGTTTCATTTCTAAAAATTCTTTCTGATTCTTTTTATAATCAGCAGTCAACTTATCCACTAATAATTCCAACCTCTCGTTATCTTTTGCTGTCTTTTCTCTCTGCATTGAATCTCCACTCGAGTTTTTAGTGAGTTCTTGTACTTTTTTCTTTTCTTCTGCAATTACTCGTAATAATTCTTCTTGCATTCTATTCATTTCATCGTTTTCTTGTGTTTTTTGACCCAGTTGAGATTCAAAATTTTGGACAAGGGAAGTTAGCCTCTGGTTTTCAGAATTAAGCTGTTGATTTTGTCTTTGAAAAGCAAGCATTTGCCTCAAATTGGCTTCCAGAGTTTCAACCTTTTCAATTAATTTTTTAGACTGGCTATCTTGTTCGTGAATAGTTTTTCTCAACATTTCTCTTTCATTTTCGAGTGCAATATTCTTATTTCTCAAATCTAAATTTTGATTTTCAATTTCTTGCAAATTTTCATCTTGATTCTTTTTTGAGATTTGAGAATGTTGATGTTCATCATTTAATTTATCTATTTGAGTTTGTTGGTTTTCCGATCTCCTCATCCACTCATCAAGTCTTTGTTCAAGTTCAACTCTATCTTTTTCCATTGTTGATAATTGCTCATCTCGAATTGCCATCTCTTTTTTTAATCGAGCAATAGTTGTTTTGCTAGAAACAAGATCCATGAGGGTTTGCCCCTGTTGATCGTCAAGTTTAAGCTCATTTGCTTTCCTTTGTATCAAATCCAACATGATTTTGTTTGAATTTTCTTGCTCTGATGAAACTTGATGTTGAAGAAGTCTCTTTTCATTTTCCAATCTTTCAATTTTCTTTTCATAGGCTGAAGTAACTAGAGATATTGATTTTGTGGGAGTAGTAGTTCTATGAGCTGTTGATGGTCTTGAAGAGGTCTTTTTCTGAGGTGAAGAAGGAGCAGATGAAGACACAAAGGTAGAAGTTTGTACCGATGAAGACCCTCCTCCATGTAACAACAAACTGTTGTTGGTAGAATCGGTCTCACCATCGGAAGGTGGGTAGAAGAGTTTTTCCTTACTCTTTACCATATTTTGTATTCGTTGTCTGGTCTCAAAAGAGTTGGTTCTATTCATCATCGTTATTAAACAACATAGAGAACCTTACTGTAGAAGTTGTGATGAGACTAGTTGTGTTGGTGGTGATTTACAGTTTTTTTAAAGATGGAAAAACGGTGAGTGATGCTGAAATACTTTTAAAATAGGCGCCAAATAATTAACCAAGAGTATTCTTATCCCAAGTGCAAAACTTGCAGAATTTATAGGAAGTATCGGCTAAAAAGAAAGAAAGGCGACTGAGGGAATTGAACCCTCGACCCTCAGTTTACAAGACTGATGCACTGCCACTGTGCTAAGCCGCCTTACATCAATTCTGTTATATCCCTGAATCGTATTTTTCGTTATTTTTACATGGCTATTTTACGGGTGCGCACTAATAGGAAAATGAATAGTTCTTGTCCATACTCGAACTCGACTATAAAAAAAAATTCAATTAAAAAAACGCAAAAAACACTTCATTACTCTCTCAACCGATTATTAACTCCTGTCACCATAATACTCCACCACCACATCCTCATCTATAATACTCCCTCATAAATGTTACCCTTCGGAGTTAAATATAAAGCAAAACATGCCTTTTCTTCCGATGAAGATGATGATGACAATGAAGAAGAAACAAGCCTTGTTACCAATTTAAATAACAAATCATCACATAGTATTGATCAATTATTAATTAAAAATAAAAAGAGAAAAGAAAAGGAAAAGGAATATGAAAAGGAGCAAGTTGTTAAAAAAAAGAAACAAAAAATTGAAAGGTAAATTTTAATATTTAAATATATTTAATATTTAATATTACTATATAAAGAGAATTGGATACTATTAAAGAATTAAAAGATAGAATTGAAATGTTTGAAGAACAAACAGAATCAAATATAGAGAATGATGAATGGGAAGAACAAGTCATTCCACAAGATGAACCAAATATAGATGAACCAAATATGGAAAGTGAAGAATATATTCAATTTACTATAAATAATGAAGAAAATGAAAATGACGAACATGAAACTAAAAAAAGAAAAAAAATAATTAGAAAAACTAAAAAAGAACAATTATTAAATTGTTCAATTAATTTTGTAGAATTATTAATTTATTTTAATTATGAATTTAAATTTTTAGAAATTATTAAAAATGAAATATTACAAGGTACTATATTAAGTATATTAGAAGAATTAAAATTAATTGATAATAGATCTATTGATCATTTATTAGATACTATATATAAAAAATTTAAAATTAAAAAATTTAAAAATGTAAATTTATTTGAAATTTTAGAAAATTTTGAAAATGTAATTTTTAACATTTCTAAAAAAAATATTGAAAATATATTTGAATTAAATTTATTAATTTTAATTACATTAATTTATAATAATTATAATATTAGATATTGTACAAAAATAGAAATATTAGAAAAGAAAGAATTTAAATTTAATAATTGGATTGAAATTCAATATGAAAATCCAAATTCAACAAGTGAAAATATTTTTAAAAAATTAATTTTAAAAAATAAATCTTTTAAAGTAGAAAAAATTAAAATTGAAAATTTAGAAAAATATTTTAAAAAATTAGATAAAAAAACAAATCAAATTCCAATTATAGTATTTTCATTTGATATTTTAAAAGATTTTAATTTTATTATTAGAAATACAACAAGTAAATATTTAATTTGTAAATATCCAAATACTTTAATTGGAAAGGAAAATTATTTAAGAATTGAAACTTTAATGAATAATTTAATTTTTGAATTTAATGAAAATTTAATTAATTTAAAAAATCCTAATTATTTATTAAAAAATAATAATTTAAATAATATTATTACAAATATGGAAAATAATAATAATATTAAAAATATAAATATAAATAATAATGAAATTAAAAATAATGAAATTATTGATTTAGAAAATGAAGATTTAATTATACATGTATTAGATGATGATGAAGAACAAGATGTAATTATTAAAGATACTATAAATAGTAATTTAAAAAATACTACTACTAATAATAAAAATACTACTAATAATAAAAATAATAATAATACAAATAATAATAATAATATTAAAAAAGAACAAGATAAATTAATTATAAAAAATAATTCTGAATTAATATTAAATAATTCCATATATATAAATAATACATTTATAGAAATTGATGAAAAAATAATTAAAGAAATTAAAAATTTAATTTTAAAAGAAATACCAACATCAATACAAGAATTCCAAACACATCCAATTTATATAATTGATAAATTTATTACTAAATATGATACAATATATCCCAAAGATAGAGATTCTATAAATAAAATTAAAAATCATTCAATTTATTTAAGAGAATGGATAAAACCACTTCATACACGTGATAGATGGTTAAGAGATTATTTTAAAAAAGTAAAATTAAATGAAAAACCTTACAAAATAGTAAAATCTTCTAAATTTAGTAAAAATTCAGATTTAACAGAATTATTTGGTGAATGGCAAACAGAAGATTATCAAGTACCAATTATAAATGAAAATGATGAAATACCAAAATCAGATAAAGGATCATATGAATTATGGAATGATAAATTTTTACCAATTGGATGTTGCCATATTAGTACAAATAATGAACCTTTAAAAGGTTTAACAATTGTTGCTAGAAAATTAAAAATAGATTATTCTAGAGCAATGATTGGTTTTGAATTTAAACATAAACGTAGTATACCTATTTATGATGGTATTATTATACATTCTAAAAATGAACAATTACTTAGAATGGAATATTTAAAATATCAACAAGTTAAATTAGAAAAATTAATTAAAAAAAAGAATGAACGTTTTTTAAATAATTGGAAAAAATTAGTAAAAGGTTTATTAGCAAGAGAATATGTTAAAAATAAATATGCAAATAGAAAAGAACAAATTCATTTACATGATATCATTTCTATTAATAGTAATATTAATGAAAATGATAATAATGATAATGGAAATGAAAATGATGATAAAGAAGAGAATGAAGAAGAAGAGAATAAAGATTATATGAGTAGCAGTAGTAGTGATATTGATGAAGAAGATGAAGAAATAGAAATGAGTAGTAGTGATATTGATGAAATGAGCGATGATGAAGAAGAAGAAAAACCAAAAAAGAAAAAGAAAACCAAATCTTCAACAACACCACCACCTTCTAAAAAGAGTAAGAAGAAAAAGAATACACCACCATCTGCATCATCTTCAACATCAACAAGCACAGTTCAAAGAATGTTGGCAAGTGGAAAGATTGTTGAATTTGAACAAATTTAATTATTATTTATTAGTAGTACTACTAGTAGTATTGAATTGATTTTGTAATTGTTGTAATGTATTTTGTACTCTAATTAACCCAACCTATTTAAATTATATATAAATTGTAAATATTAAATAATAAAAAAACTTACAGATTTTTCACGTGCAATTTTAATCCATTGTGAAACCAATTGTAATCTTTCTTTAAATTCATTACTTTGTATATATGAATTATTATTTGAATCATTAAAATCATTTGAATCATTTGAATCATCATTTTGAAATACAAAAATAGGTTTTCTATAACCAAATGAAAATAAAATTGGTTGAATTGAACTTTGAACAAGTAATATTTTAGGATCAATTGATTGTTGTGAATTAATTAAACAATTAATTAAAGATTGTAAACATTCTAAATTATAATTTAATTCCTTTTCATTAATTTGTTTTGATTGTAAAATTTCAATAATTTTTAACCAATCTATAAATGGAATGTACATATATGGTTGATTCCATTTATCATTTAAATTTGTAATTTGTTTAATATTTTCAATATCATTTAATTTAATTGGATATTTATTATATTGAATATAATATAAATAGACATGTTGTATTATTAAATTTAATTCTATTTTTGTAAATGATATTTTACTTTCTATTAATTTATCATTATATACTATACTTGTTAATCCACTAAATGTTACCATTATGGAAATTGCTATTAATATTTCTATTAATGTAAAATTATTTTTAATATTTTTATTTTTAAATTTAATTTTTATTATTATTAAAATAAATATTATTAATATTATTATTTTTAATTTATTTAAATTATTTTTTAAATTATTATTATTATTATTAATATAATGAAATGTATTTTTAATATATTTATTATTTTTTATAATATTTAAATGTGATAATAAAATATTTAATCTTCTATTTTTAATATTATTATTATTATTATTACCATTTATATTATTAATAGATTTATAATAATTTAAATAAGTATTATTAATATTACTTAATGAATTTTTTATATCTTGTTTTAATTCTAATGGATGAATTAATATTTCATTATTATTATTAT